>NC_081849.1:18794610-19007110 GCF_963259705.1 Myotis daubentonii
AAATAGACACTAAATCATTGCTCAGGGAAGAAGCCTTAATTAATTTATGTGGAAAAAGGTCAGCTGCATCCAGTTTTGGGTATAGCACAAGGTCAGCATTTCTATTAACTTGAAAATAATGGGAATGTGTATATTTTTGTGAGGAAAACAACATGCCACATGCCAAGGTAAAAATGTGAGTTAAATAATTAAATTCACATTTGATTCTTGGCCCAATGTTAGTTAGGTTTATATGCACAAAAATGTCTGCTAAGCAGATACCACACAACAACACTATGAGAAAGTCTGATGGCCTACAAATTTCTAAAACTCTAAGAGTCATCACAAACACTAGACTGAGAATGACAAATTTCTTAGATCAAATGAAAACTATTATTATCAAAGCTTAATTAAAATGAAAAAAATTTTAATATTTACAGAAAAAAACCTTATCTTGATGGTACATTATTGAGGAAGGTCAATATACTTTGTTTCAGAAAAATATTCATATTAAGAGTAATTAGTAGATAATTCTCTAGATATTTATAATACTTAAATGCAGTATTATAGAACTCAGGAAAACATTAAAGAACTGCTCTCATACACTCAGAAAAATGTTATTAACCACAAATTAAAACTTATGAGAATACTGATAACTCTGAGTAGGCAATTACAAAACTAAGTGTGAGTTTATGTTTAGTCCTCCCTCCTCGCCACAAATGTAAAAATGTAAGTATGCTTGACATAGGATATTAAATAATGCCAAGTATAAAAAGCAATGACTAAAAGTAAGTATAATCCTATATAATAAAGAGCTAATCTGCTAATTAGACTGAACAGCAGAATGACAGTCCAGACAACCTTCTGGACAAAGCTGGGGCTGCGAGGGTGGAGCCCCTTGCATGAATTTCATGCATCAGACCTCTAGTAAGTAATCAAAACAACAGTGGTGCTGTGGGAATGGGATTAAAAAAAAATCCACAGAATTTCAATAAAGTTATCTAAATTGTGGACAAAATATGAGCTCTGACTCATATAGAAATAAATTTTCTTTTTACTTTAAACATCTATATGCCCAAAACATTGGTTTGAGTAGAGGGCAAAAGACCTCACTGGATGTTAGATTTGATGGCAAGGTAAATGAACTCTAGCTTCTCTGAAAATAAACACACCACAGCATGCATAATTTAGTGCACTGGGTCAAATAACATCCCACATACATACCACTCCATTGTGGGGGACCTACAGAGAAGATTATTACGAGTTAATGGATTTCAGACAATTGCACATAAACACAAAGAAAGATACACTGGAAATCACAAGTCTAGAACTTTTTATAATCCTGATTAAATAATTTTACAAAATTAAGTTTTAAGACATTTGATTCAATAGATTTTTACAGAAAAACTCATAAACTTTTCCCTAATTTTTTCATACTTCTAAAATTATTTGCTCAGCTTAGAAAATATCTCCTTAATAAAAATAAATATCAATTTATTCTTCCTTTAAAAAAATTTATCTTCTATAAAAACCACTGTTTCGTGGGTTCTACACTAGAAATTAGGTTCTTGAGTATGATAATAAATAACTCTGTTAACAACAGTTTTGTTTTTTTTTTAATACCTGTGTCTTTTTTTGTTTGTTTTAGGTCATTTAATTGACGGAAAGCCTTGCTTATTTTAATGTTTTAAAATCAGCTAAAATTACAAGCAGTAATAAAGTTTAAAAACACAAACAAACCCAATCAAGTTAATATAGTAAACTCTTAGTTACAGGAATTCAGGTGAAAGGGTTGTAGTACGGGTGGTCTAATAAATGTCAACAATACTTTATACTTATAAATTCAGAGAGCTCAGAGACCCTGAGAACCATTTGGTGGTATAAGGTGAGGGTCTGTGGTAACAGTGAACAAAAAGAGTCAAGGAACACACAAGGGTCCTCAAGACTTCCCATCATCTGTACACTGACAGTAACCCTGACTTACTCTGGGAGCATTTATAACAATGGTACAGTGGCTCACAATGTTTTATTAAAACTCTACAGAAACTGGAAATGTAATTATTTAACAAAGTAAGATAAATTAGCATCATACTAGTTTCAGTGAAACTAGCATTGTGTTTCCACAATAGTCATTATGACTGAATACCTGTTTACATATCTGTTTCCACACTAGACTATAAAATTTCTGAGGCCAGAGACAGACTGTATCTTTATATTTTAGTATCCTGAGACTAGTGGTGGTATATATTTACTGAATATATGAATGAATGAATGAATGAAAGATTAAATGAACATCACTGGTTAAAAATTCACGTAAGTCAAACACCTAAGTTAAAATGACAGGTAAATTCTTCAGAAGAATAATTTGATTAACTAGAACTTTCACATTGCTAAACTTTATTATGAGTATGCAAAAACAAAGAAGAAAAGCAGCACCAAATAAATAAGGTAGCAAAGAAATGATTGCCATACTGGAAAATTTAGAGTTACTGTCTTTGCATTTTATTGTGATAATTATTAAGATACAACTAAAATACAAGGTGCTTTGATCTTAAAAGGTTGCAAATTATTTGTGCATTCAGGTATCAAAAGACAAATTTTATACCTTTTAAGAAAAAAGTTTGTATTTAAAAATAAATAGAGATATTTTTGTTATTTATATCCTGAGTATCCTTACAATTTATTGATTAGGTAGTGATTGTATTTAAATTAATAGTTCTGTATTGTAATAAAAACAATTTTAACGGCTTCTAAGATTAAGTAAAATATTAGGTAATCATACATTTTTATTCTAAAATAGAATAGCCAGAAGATTCTGTATGAATTTTCATAATTTAACATAAGACATCTTTATAATAAGCAAAACTTTGTCAAGCTTTTTTGTTATACCAAAATAATGTAAAACCTAGTACACTGGGCCAAACTAGTTATGAATAAACTCAAATATTTGCTTAAGGAAGGTTCACATTAATGTGTGCAGTTGTCTTTCAAGAAATTAACCTAAAGATTCAAAAGAACAAATAGACCAGGATTCCTAAATAGAAATAAAAGTTACCTTGCCTTCGTAGTTCATTTTTAACAGCTTCAACACCTCCTGTTTTTTCAATAAAGTCATATATGACTTTTGATGTTTCTCTGTCTTTAAGTTGTGCCTCTGAGATTCCACACATATCAAAAAGATTCTTCAATTCTGGATCCAAATTATTCAGCTATAACAGATAAAATAACTAATAAAATCTCTCCCAATTTTTAAAAACAAGCATAATATTTAATTCTCATCTGTACTATTTATGAAATTATTTTAAGTTCATAAACTTTTAATATGGTTATATTGTTTATATGCTAAATAAACTTTCTTATTAAAAAAATAATACAAAAAGAATTGATTTTAGCCTGTCTGGTGTGGCTCAGTGGTTGAGCACTGACCTATGGTCACAGGCTCCATCTCCAGTAGAGTGCGTGGAGGAGGCAGCAGATCAATGATGTTTCTATTTCTTTCTCTCTCTGCCTTCCTTTTTGAAATCAATAAATATATATATATTTTTAAAAGAATTGACTTTATATTTTATCTCCATCTCTTTTATTCCTTGCCTTCAAAAATAGGGAATGTCAAATAGATTTTTTAGTAAATTTTTTTTTTAATATTTTTTTATATATTTTATTGATTTTTTACAGAGAGGAAGGGAGAGAGATAGAGAGTTAGAAACATTGATGAGAGAGAAACATCAATCAGCTGCCTCCTGCACATCTCCCACTGGAGATGTGCCCGCAACCCAGGCACATGCCCTTGACCGGAATCGAACCTGGGACCCCTCAGTCCGCAGGCCGACGCTCTATCCACTGAGCCAAACCGGTTTCGGCGGATTTTTTAAATTAATAGTTTTGTATTATAGATAAATTAGCATCATACTAGTTTCAGTGGAACTAGCATTGTGTTTCCACAATAATAATTATGACTGAATACCTGTTTACATACCTGTTTCCACACTAGACTATAAAATTTCTGAGGCCAGAGACAGACTATATCTTTATATTTTCCCATTCATGATTCAGACATATTTAATGCTCACCTATACTACATTATCCTAAATAAGATTTAGTTATAACCACAAAAAAATACAAATCAACTTGCAAATTTGAGAACCCCAAGCACCCTGTACAGTGTCCAACACAAAAGGCACTCAACACTTATGGAGTTAACATTGTAGCTTTAACAAAACAACCAAAAGGATTTTTAACCTCAATCAGAAATATTTTTCAAATTAATTTTTACAAATCCTGACTGTCAAATGTGAAATACCTATTACTTAGATAACCAAAGTAGAGATAAAATATTAAACACCTTTTTTTTTTGCCTGAAGTTTCACCTATCTTGCTCACAGTGCTACAAATTAATGAATGATGAAATTGCCAAAAATAATAGAATGAAAAGACCTATATCATTCAACAACTGAATATTCAGAATTTGATTACAGTACTTTCCAATAATTTGGCATATATTTATTTCCCTGAAATAATTATTGAGCAGAAATAATTTTCTTCTCTTTGCTTTCAAAACACAAGGATTTTACTTATACAGTAAAATAAAGTCAAGGTATACAAAAATTTTCTCTTTAGAGACTTAGCCATGAATTACAGAACAATACTACGGTTTCAAACCTAGTGATGTGTACATAAACACAGCACATTCAAATAAACACTAAAATTCACAAAAATAAATAATAAAAACAAAAATCCAAATATAGGCCATAATATTCCCACATAGTTAGAGTAATGTTTATGGCTTGAAAAGACACTTACATCAAAGCCAGTATTTGGATCCCAACCAACATGTCCAATGTGCCTGAAGTAGAAGATAGGGGAAAAAACACACAAAGGGCATTAACACCAAGATATATATGAAATCCAATCTACCCACTGAATTGTTGGCCTTAACTAACAGTTCTCAAAGATATAACGAAATTCAGGGAAAAAGTACATAAGTAGGCAGGAGAAGAGGATTCTAGCCCAGGCTCTGCTACTAAATGAGTCTTAACATTTTCGCACAATCTTTCTGAGCATTCATTTCCTTAACTGTCAAACTAGAATATTAATACAAGCATTTTATATATATATCTATACACACACACACACACACACACACACACACACACACACTAGAGGCCTGCCTGCATCCTCTTGCAATCCAGGACCCCTTGGAGGATGTCGAATAGCTGGTTTCAGCCCAATCCCCAAAGACCCGACCCAGACAGGAGGGAGCCCGATCCCCGCAGGCCTGATCCAGACAGGAGGGAGCCTGATCCTGTGCGTTGAGCATTTGTCCCCTGGTGGTCAGTGCATGTCATAGCGACCGGTTGCTTAGGCTTTTATTTATATACATGAGAGGAAAGGAATTTTGTAATGAGCTAATAAAATAATACCTGCTACAGACTATTTGTGCCTCCTGAAAATTCATAGATGTTAAAACCCAATCCCCAGTGTGATAGTATCTAGAAGTGAGAATTTTAGGAAGTGATTAAGTCATGAACGGGATTAGTGCCCTTAAAAAAGAGGCCCCAGAGAGCTCCTTTACCCTTTCCTAACATGTGAGGGCACAACAAGAAAACAGCTATCTATGAACCAGGAAGTGGGATGTCACCAGACACCAAATGTTGCCAGTGCCTTATCTTGAACTTTCCAGTCACCAAAACTGTAAGAAATAAATTTCTGTTGTTTATAAGCCACCCAGTCTATGGTATTCTGTTATTGCACCGCAAATAGATTAGGACAATGCCTCTAAGGAACTGCCAAATACCATTTTTTTATAGAGAAAAGTGAGAAATCATCTTTATGTCCAACAATTAAAGAAACTTTACCTAATTTTTTTTTCTAATGAATGAAAATGTAAAATAAACTATAAGATTCACAGAAAGTCAGCTTAAAAAACAAACAAACAAACAGAAAACTCCAGCAAAATCTGTAACTAAAAGGTATGCAAGTGATAAATGTAAGGGTTCTATCAAAAGAAAATTTTATAACAAGTTAAAAACCTAGAGTCATAATGACTAAATAAAAAATAAAGATAAAAGCAACAAAAGAACTGTCTTACTGGAAATTGCTTGGTGTTCCAATATCTGCCTTAGTTAATCTCTTCTTTTTAGCTTTTCCTTTTTTCTTTTCTTTGGTATGGGAGATGTTGCTGGCTTGTGGACCATAAAATCTATTGGTTGTGATTTCTGGATTTTTAATGTCAACTGTTGCCATAGGTAGATTAGGACCTGAAAATAAAGTTTAAATAACATTAAAAGAATATAATTTAACATAATTGTTATAATCATAATATATAATTTAAATGTCTTTTTCTGAAGTAGGACCACTTCAATATTATAAATTTTTTACATTTTAAAACTGCAGGCTAATTTTTATAAATAATGAAAAAAGTACTGCCTAAATTTTGAAAAGACTATATAATAAATTCTTAAACATACATAATTTCAAAGCAAACTTCATAACATTAAATCTCATGAAGAATATAAATTTTCAATAAGAATTTAAATATAATTGGTCTAGTAGTCCCTTAAATTTTCACTGTAATTGCCTCATATCCAACACATTAGTCACTGATAGAGTGGTATATATCACATACCAAGAATAGTAAAAAAAAAAAAAAAAAAAAAAAAAAAAAAAAGTAAAATAGCCACCTATTTTACTTTTAAATCTAATAAAGAAATCTAGTCTTACCTCTTTGTTTCAATTTTAGTAGTTTGAGGAAAAAAGTACTGTAATTACTGCTGCTTTTTTCCAAAACCTCCATAATTAAGTCCAGTAATATTTTCCCCATCAGTATATAGAGAATTTGATTATCATAAGTATAGAGCTCAAAAACAATATCAAAGAAAATTCTCAAAACTCTCATTTTCTGCAATAACCAACTGTAAAACTATCTTAGGCACCTATTAAATATTGTTAATAGCATCTTTAGGAGTTGCACTAAATGTAGCACAAAACCTGTGTTATGATTCATAAAATATTACTGGTCTTAAAAGTAAGAGTCTGAACAAAATGTATTCAACATAAAATTTTCTTATAAAATTACTAGAAGAGTAACACATGTTCCTTATAAGTCCCACTTTACAGGTTTCAGGTGCACAAATTGACAACACATCATCTGTACAATTTATTGTAGTGCTCACTACCCCAAGTCAAGTCTCCTTCCACTACCATTTATCCCCCCATACACTCCTCCACTCCTGCTTCCCTGGCAATCACCAGTTGCCGGAGTCCATAAATTCCTTTTTTTTCCTTCCAACCCCTCCATTCCCCCCAAACTCCCCTCAGCCTGTCGCTTAATTCACTTTGTTCATTAGAGTCCACATATGGTACTTGTCTTTCTCTGACTGGCTTATTTCACTTAGCATAATGCTCTCCAGGTCGACTATGCTGTCAGAAAGGGTAAGATTTTCTTCTTTTTACAGGTGAGTAGTATTCCATTATGTAAATATGTACCACAGCTTTTTTATCCATTCATCTACTGATAGACACTTGGGCTGTTTCCAAATAATACATGAGTCTTCAACAAAATCTCCAAACAGACCAAATTCCTCTGAGATGATCATATCAATGATAATTTAAAAAATGTTGTATAAAATACAATCACCATTGTGCAGAAAAATAGTAAACCCAACAGGTCCAACACTATCCTTTGAAAGGCCTGCTTGCAAGGTTGGCCTTTAGTTGGTTATCTGGGATCGCGGACTTCAGGAGGGTTCTCATTATTCCCTGATAAGACTGGCTATTTCTAAACTGTTTGTGGCCAAAACCGGTTTGGCTCAGTGGATAGAGCATCAGCCTGTGGACTGAAAGGTCCCAGGTTCGATTCCGGTCAAGGGCATGTACCTGGGTTGCGGGCACATCCCCAGTAGGAGGTGTGGAGGAGGCAGCTGATCGATGTTTCTCTCTCATCGATGTTTCTAACTCTCTATCTCTCTCCCTTCCTCTCTGTAAAAAAATCAGTAAAATATATTTTAAAAAAAAATAAAATACACTGTTTGTGGCAACAATGTGGGTTATGCTAAACAGCTGCTTTCCTTCTGGGAGTTTAGAACCCTGGTAGGTACTATATGATTAGCAATCTATGTGACTAGCCACCAAGAAACCCTGGGCTTTAAACGATTACCTGAGGCTCCCAGGAGCCGCTTCTTTAGACATTTCACATGTGCCGGGACAATTCATTACTGGAGAAATTAAACGCGTCCCTGTGACTCCAATGGGAAAATACTCTTGTGTGGTTTTCCCCCAGAGTTAACCCTGTGTCTTTCCCATTGTTGATTTTATTATATACTAGAGGCCAGGTGCACGAATTTGTGCACGGGTGGGGTCCCTCTGCCTGGCTGGCGATTGGGGCTGATGGGGGGGGGGGGAGAGAGGAGAGGTGGGTGGCCAGCCAGGTGGAGGGACTGCAGGAGGTTGGCCCCAGCAGCAAGCTAACCAACGACTGATTCTGCGAGGAATCGGGCTCCCTTCTCCCTCCTGTCTGGGTCTGGGGTGCGGGTGAATCAGATTTGGGGCTATTAGGGCCCCAGCAGTAAGGTATGGGTCAGTGCACTTCACAGCTACTGGCTGGTCATCTGGTTGTTCTGTCCTAATGGTCACTTAGGCGCGCGCGCACACACACACACTAGTGGCCCGGTGCACAGATTTGTGCACAATCAAAAGAAATAAACTAGAAGAAAAATTTGTGCGGTAATTACATTACTGCAAAAATTTACATGTCAAAATAGTTGGTCTTCAGACATATTCTGTCGGTAACATGCTTTCTTTCAGCTTCAGAGGTACATTATGCCAATAGTTGGTCTTCAGATACATTCTGGCGTCACGTGCGATTGGCGCCAGCGAGAGCTTTATATGTATCATGCATGCACAAGTCAATGTTTATTTTTAAATTGCCAGTGCATGTCATATGTGCTGGCCAGTCAGTCGGTTGGACAGTTGAACAGACGTACAGTCAGTCACTTAGCTCTATCTATCTATCTATCTATCTATCTATCTATCTATCTATCTATCTATCTAGATATGTATCTCCTTTCACTATAATAAATATTTGGCATGAGTACCACTATATGCTAGGTCTTGTGAGTCCTTCTAGCAAATAACCAGTTGTGGAGGTAGTCTTGGGGACCTGAACACAATCATAGAAGAGCAAATAAAAATCCCAAGAAATTGTAGGCTAATTTATATTAAGTTATTACTAAATGCCAATTTGACTACAACTTTTTTTTTTAATTAGTTAAGGTATTACAAATGTGTCCTCATTCCCCCCCCCATTAACCCCCAACCTCCCCCCCCCCCTCCACCCCGCACACTCATGCTCCCATCCCCCTGTTGTCCATGTCCATTGGTTTGGCTTATATACATGTATACAAGTCCTTCGGTTGATCTCTTCCCCTTACCCCCGCCCTCCCCTACTTTCCTTCTGGGGATTGATAGCCTGATGGCTGTTTCTCAGTCTTTGGGTCTGTCCCTTTTCATCAGTCTATGTTGTTCTCTATAATCCGCAAATGAGTGAGATCATGTGGTATTTATCTTTCTCTGACTGGCTTATTTCACTTAGCATAATGCTCTCCAGTTCCATCCATGCTGTTGCAAAAGGCAAGAGTTCTTTTTTTTTTTTTTTTTTTTTTTTTACCGCAGCATAGTATTCCATTGTGTATATGTACCACAGTTTTCTAATCCACTCATCTGCTGATGGGCACTTAGGCTGTTTCCAAATCTTAGCTATGGTGAATTGTGCTGCTATGAACATAGGGGTGCATATATCCTTTCTGATTGGCGTTTCTCGTTTCTTGGGATATATTCCTAGTAGTGGGATCACTGGTTAACTACAACTCTTAAATTGTGCTAAAAACCTCAAAGGTAGTCTATTAAACTAAAGAAACACATTTACCCACATGGGTAAATTATATCTCTCTTCCTCTCTATTATTAAAGATGAACTAAAGCTATAATAAAATTATGAAAGTCATCTGCCACCTCATAGAACAATTAAACAATTTGGAAAGATATGTATGTTTAATATCACCAAAACTCAGCTACTTTCCTTCACTATTCAAAGTACACTTATATATAATTATAATATACAAATGTCTAAAAGTTCTATGTATAATTGCATATAAAATTCCATAGAAGTTGCTCATGTTGGCAAGAAATAAAGAAATTCTTCTTGGAAAAAATGGAAGCTAGTGAACAATATGGATAAGATCGTTAAGAGCTAATTCACTGTCAAGGAATAATCTGAAAATAACTGGATCAAGAATTAAAGATTTAGTGTCTGTTCAAGTCTTCTGATCATTTTTTAACTGGATTGTTTGTTTTGTTGTTGTTGAGCCGCATGAGTTTCTTGATATATTTTGGATATTAACCCCTTATCAGAGAGCAATTGTTTTCAAATATCTTCTCCTTTCGAAGCTTTTTAGTTTGATATAGTTCCATTCACTTATTTTTGCCGTTACTTCCCTTGCCTTTGGGGTACACTTCTCCCAAGAAGACATACAAAAGACCAATAGATATATGATATGTGCTCAACTTCACCATCTATGAGAGAAACTACAATGAGATACTATCTCACACCTGTTAGAATAGCTACTATCAATAAGACAAATAATATGTAATACACACATAACTTTCCAAATTGTTTATTTGATAAGCAAGTGTTTGAGAGGTTATAGAGAAAAAGGAACCCTCATTCACTGCTGGTGCAAATGTAAACTGGTATAGCCCAGGGGTGGGCAAACTTTTTGACTCGAGGGCCACAATGGGTTCTTAAACTGGACCAGAGGGCCGGAACAAAAGCATGGATGGAGTGTTTGTGTGAACTAATATAAATTCAAAGTAAACATCATTACATAAAAGGATACGGTCTTTTTTTTTTTTAGTTTTATTCATTTCAAACGGGACGGATCCGGCCCGCGGGCCATAGTTTGCCCACGGCTGGTATAGCCACTATGAAAACCAGTATGAAAATTCCTCAAAAAGTTAAGAATAGAGTTACCATATGACCCAACAACCCCTCTTCTAGGTATCTACCTGAAAAATTTTAAAAAAATTTATTAGCAAAGATATAAGTACCCCTATGTTCATTACAGCATTACTCACAGTGGCCAAGACATGGAGATAACTAAAATGTCTTTTGATAGATGATTGCATAAAGATGTGGGTACATATACACAATGGGATACTACTCAGCCATAAGAAAAGTTAAAATACTGCCATTTGTAACAACATGGATGGATCTTGAGATTACATGTTAAACGAAATAAAGACAGAAAATGTCAAGAACCATATGATTTCAATCATATGTGAGATATAAAACTGAAAGCAACAAAATGAACAAATAAGACAAACGAACTCGCAGACACCGACAACAATATAGTGATTACCAGAAGGAAAGGGGCATGTTGGAGAGCTAGAAAACGGTAGAGGAGGTCAAATATTTGATGACTAAGGAGATTTGACTTTGAGTGGTAAACACACAATGCAATATACAGATGATGTGTTATAGAACTGTACACTTAAAACCTATAAAATTTTACTAACCAATGTCACCCCAATACATTCAATTAAAAAAAGACAAAGAAGAATTAAAGGTTAGTTAAGCAATACAGAAAGCTTATTAAATAGATTAAGACTTGGATTTTCCAAGTTGTTCAGACATTAGATTTCCATGCTTGCTGTAACTTCACAAAGTAAGAGAAGTTATTGAGAATACCCAGAATTTGTGTGTTAGAGGGTTGAATTGGGGTCATACCCATACCTTTATATACTTATCTAGTGACCTGATGTTACTTATCACTCTCCCCTTTCTGCTTTCTTCCTTCTTATAATTTACCTTTACCAATCAGTAAGAGCAACACTGTTCACAGTAAGATACTGCAAATTATTATTTACTCTCTTATCTTGATACTCAATAGTATAAATAAAATAGGACGTAAGCACTGACTTAAGACAGACTTAGGGAGTACCAGAGTTAGGTGCTCTCTTTATACATACCACCCTTCCAAAATAGGTGTTCATACAGCAACTACAGGGTGGGTTTACAGTTGTGAGTACATGAAATACGGAGTTTATTCTTGTATTATTATTTATTAATAATTATATTATTTTCCATACGAACAACTAAGTCTACTTTTGCCACACCTTTACAAAAGCAACAAATTCACCATTAAAACAAAACAAAACAAAATTAGCAACTATATAGTTGACCCTTGAACAACATAATGGTTAGAGGTGCTGACTCCATACAGTCGAAAATCTGTGCATAACTTGTGACTCCCCTTACTAATAGCCTATTGTTGACCGGAAGTTTTATCAAGAACATAAACAGTCAATCAACAAGTATTTTGTATGTTCTATATATTATATACTGTAGTCTTACAAATAAAGTAAACTAGAAAAAAGAAAAGGTTATTAAGAAAATCATAAGGAAGAGAACATACATTTATATTACTGTACATATTTATTGAAAAAAAATCCTTATAGAAGTAGATTTAAGCAGTTTAAACCATGTTGTTCAAGGGTCAACTGTAATTAGTGTTTATAAAAGAACAAAAAAAAATTTTTATGCTGCTTTAGCTTATATAAAATAATCTATTATACTATGGATGTTCTAAGGCAGTGATGGCAAACCTATGTCAGAGGTGACACATGAACTCATTTTTTTGGTTGATTTTTCTTTGTTAAATGGCATTTAAATATGTAAAATAAATATCAAAAATATAAATCTTTGTTTTACTATGGTTGCAAATATAAAAAAATTTCTATATGTGACACGGCACCAGAGTTAAGTTAGGGTTTTTCAAAATGCTGACACGGCAAGCTCAAAAGGTTTGCCATTGCTGTTCTAAGGTAAGAATTGGATATAGTTAAGTTTAACAGTTTAAATTATCAAAAAAATGTATTATTTTCTGGGAAATAACAAAGTAAAGGTTCTTACAAACCCAATTCATAACTCACTAGAGAAAATAACACAGCATCTCTGAAGAAAGTTCAAAGATGAAGAGACAGAAATAAAAGTGTTATGTGGAATGAATAACAGGGTTTAATTCACACTGTAGTTACACTATGTGGAATGAATAACAGTTTAACTCGTACTGTAGATGCACTGTTTCCATTCCTCTCTCTACCCAAAACTCAGGTATGGATACACTATTACACATCTCTCCACACAGTTATAGAGCCCTGGCATTAGCTATTTAATGTCATTATATATAAATTATATTAGTACTTGTTAAGATATTATTGAAGTCTATATAAGAATATCCAGATTAAAAACATGTTAGAAAATTACTATTAGCTGGGAAATTTCGAGTTTTTCTAAATGTTTCATTTTATATATGAAAGCTAAGGGCAAGAACCATCAGGTGGCATGTTTAAAGTGACATAATTAGTGACAAAGGCGATGAAGTCTACTTGGTTCCTAGACCACTAACCTTTCTATTAACTCCTATGCTTTCTACCAAACTTCAAACCATAAAGTGATTAACAATAATAATACTACAAATGTTATCATTTTATCAGTTCTCTTAAGTTTGTAGTCCAATAATTCATTATTCAATAAATATTTACTACTAACTTTCACAATTTAGAAAAAAGGTTTTCTACACATTCAAGAAATGAGGTACTTGGTTATTTGGGTTGACAACAGTAATTTACTTCAGACTTTGAAGGTGCTATGACATAAGTTTAAAATGGAGTTCTAAAGCCCAAGTAAATATTTGTTTCAAAAGTGACAGTAAAAAAAAAGTGATAACGGGTATAAGGCAGAGTCATTTTTTAATAAGTACGTTTACAGGAGATCTGGTAACAGAGATACTCTTGAATCATTTCTAATAAAGTTTAATTTGCTGTTTATGAAATTACACTAAATATATAATGGAGAGGGCCATTTCCCTTCCTTTTTTGGGAAAACAAAACAAAACAAAAAAACAAGTCAGAGGACAAATTACCTTCTTCTGATTAAGGACAACTGTCATAGAAATGGTTTTTTTTTTAAAAAAAATATTCTCATTAAACAGCATTTCTAGTTAGTTTTAAAATTAAAAGAATAAACTAAAGTCTTCCCCTTAATTACATAAAAAGTAGGAACTCTCACCAAGGTAAAATAGTTGAGAAACAGGTGGCCCAGAGGCCTCTGATGTCAAGCAGGCATGAAGTTGAGAACAAATCTTATTGGAAAGCGTCTAAGCTATAAGTGAGATTGACCAATAAAGAAAAAAGAAAGATGTATGGATTAGGAGTTAGTGAGGAAGACACTGAATTGCATTTCAGGAATATATGTTACTTCTACATAAAGTATCCTTTTAATAGTAACATTTGAAAAGGTCTGCTACACTGATAATGTGAATGAGGATCTGAGACAA
Source organism: Myotis daubentonii (assembly GCF_963259705.1). NCBI lineage: Eukaryota > Metazoa > Chordata > Mammalia > Chiroptera > Vespertilionidae > Myotis > Myotis daubentonii. The sequence continues at coordinate 18,808,982 of NC_081849.1, forward strand.
AGCACGGATAATGCAAAGTAGTGAAGGTGTCCATTGCCACCTAGTGGTATGGCACCAAATGCAGAAAAGCAATGCGCTGCCTCCAAAACAGGGGTCTCCACACAGGAGGGAGAGAACAAGACAATCGACTGCAAAGTAGGAGAAAAATATTAACATTTCTATTAATTATTATTTCATTATTTATTGTAACATGTTATACCAATACCATATTATATGTATATTTTGTAAATAAATATACAAATATTGGCAATATATGCTGTGTATTTATGCCTTTTAACGATTCTATTTTTTTAACTCTCCATTTATTTAATAAAAAAATTAGTTTGGGACAACTGCATCAAGGGGTCAGAACTATAGATCTAAAGATTTAAAACCAAGATCGATCTCAGAGAAAGAAACTACATTAATTATGAGTATCTCTCTTAGTAGAGAAATAAAATTGTGAGATACCACTGTCACATAAAGAAGAATATGCAAATCCTATCTATTCATGGATTAGGTACCTCTTCAGAAATACATTTTATATGGATTGAAAAGGTTAAAATTTTGAAAAACCATAAAGTATTTATATCCTTTTATTATATTACTAGAGGCCCGGTGCACAAAAATTTGTGCACTCGGGGTTGGGAGAGGAGGTCCCTCAGCCTGGCCTGTGCCCTCTCACAGTCTGGGACCCATCAGGAGATAAGGACCTGCTGGTTTAGGCCTGCTCCCAGGTGGCAGAGGGCAGGCCTAATCCTAGGTGTAACCCCTGGTCGGGCTCAGAGTAGGGCCCATTGGGGAGTTGGGGCCCCGCCTCCTGTCATGCACAGAGCAGGGCGGATTGGGAGGTTGCGATGCCACCCTCAGTCATGCTCAGGGTAGGGCCGATTGGGGGGTTGGGGCACCACCCCCTGGCACACTCAGGGGGGGTCCATAGGGAGGTTGCAGCGCCACTCCTGTCATGCACAGAGCAGGGCCGATCAGAGGGTTGGGGCTCCGCACCCTGTCACACTGATCCCGGTGCTGGGAAGCCTTGCTGCTCCGCTGATCCCAGGGCCAGGACGCCTCTCGGCTCCCCTGATCTCTGGCCCGGAGGCCTCTCGGCTCCGCTGATCACCAGGGCGGGAGGCCTCTCGGCTCCGCTGATCGCGGGGCCTCCGACTCCGCTGATCACCGGGGCTGGGAGGCCTCTCGGCTCCGCTGATCACCGGGGCCGGGAGGCCTCTCGGCTCCGCTGATCACCGGGGCCGGGAGGCCTCTCGGCTCCACTGATCACCGGGGCCGGGAGGCCTCTCGGCTCCGCTGATTACCGGGCCGGGAGGCCTCTCGACTCTGCTGATCACTTGGGCTGGGAGGCCTCTCGGATCCGCTGATCACTGGGGCCGGGAGGCCTCTAGGCTCCGCTGATCACCGGGGCCGGGAGGCCTCTGGACTCCACTGATCACCTGGGCTGGGATGCCTCTCGGATCTGCTGATCACTGGGGCCGGGAGGCCTCTCGGCTCCGCTGATCACCTGGGCTGGGAGGCCTCTCGGATCCGCTGATCACTGGGGCCGGGAGGCCTCTCGGCTCCGCTGATCGCAGGGCCAGGAGGCCTCTCGACTCTGCTGATCCCAGGCCCTGAGGCCTCTCTGCCCTGCTGCTTCAGGGCTGTTTGGCTTGGCTCTGCTTGGAGCCTGAGTATGCAAATTAACCGCCATCTTTTAGCTTCTATAATTGAAACATTGTATCTTTTGGAGTTGTTGCTTCAGGAGCTCAGAGCCCTGCAGCTGAGGGGATCCTTGACTTTCTCCATCGCTGGGGCAACCAAGCCTCCTATTCTCAGCTGCCTGGCTGCCAGCCGCCATCTTGGCTGACAGTTAATTTGAATATCTCGCTGATTAGCCAATGAAAAAGGTATCGGTTGTACGCCAATTACCATTTTTCTCTTTTATTAGTATAGGATTATTTTGTACAACATCAAATCTTAGGTTACTCTCTCCAAAGAGGCTACCACTAGGAAGCCTTCCCCACTGGTACTTGATATATGCTCACAGAATGCAAAGTAATTTAATAAAAAAGAGATGAAAATATTGAGCACATATCAAGGAAAAATAATTACACTGCTGCTTTAAAGGCTCACAGATGAATGACTTCTGATTCAGCTGCTCCTGCTTCCTTTGCCTCTGCAACATGCTAGCTGCGTGAACTGAAGCATGTTATTAACTCCCTCTAGGTCTGTTTCTCCTACAAAATCATCTTGACAGTACAGTGGCTAAGTGACTCTGGATGCCGATCTCTTGAGACTGAATCCTGCTCCACCACTTACTAGTTAGGTTATCTTGAACAAGTTACTACCTATCTGTGCCCCAGTTTACTCATGTATAAAATGGGGATATTAGGAGCTACTTCAAAAGGTTGCTGGGCAGTGCCTGGCAGGTTGTCAATGATTGTTAAATAGTAGCTGCTGTTACTATCTTTGTTATTGTCTTCATCGTGATAACTAAGTTATTAAGCATTATGCTAAGCACTTTGAGCACTTCATTTCTCCACAGAAACCCTATAAACTTAGTATTAAAATTTCCATTAAAAGAGAAAGTCAGCCCTAGCTGGTTTGGCTCAGTGGATATAGTGTCGGCCTGCAGACGGAAGGGTCCTTGGTTTGATTCCTGTCAAAGGCATGTACTTCCATTGCAGGCTCGAACACTTAGGGCCTGGTTGGGGAGTGCGTGCAGAGGCAACCAATTGATGTGTCTCTCTCACATCGAAGTTTCTCTCTCTCTGTCTCTCCCTCTCTCTTCCAATCTCTCTAAAAATCAATGGAAAAATATCCTCGGGTGAGGATTAACCTAACTAACTAACTAACTAACTAACTAAGAGAAAGTCAAAGTATACAATACTTGGCACATGGTAAGTACTACTGAAAATAGTCAGACATTAAAAAAACTGGGAAGGCCCAGCCGGCGTGGCTCAATGGTTGAGCTCAGTGGTTGAGCATCGACCTATGAACCCGGAGGTCATGGTTTGATTGCCGGTCAGGGCACATGCCTGGGTTGCGGGCTCAATCCCCAGTGTGGGGCATGTAAGAGGTAACCAATCAATGATTCTCTTTCATCATTGATGTTTCTATCTCTCTCTCTCCCTCTCCCTTCCTCTCTGAAATCAATACAAATATATTAAAAAAACAAAAACAAAACTGGTAAGGCAAGTAATCCAAAATTAATATTTGGTTCATGTTTTTATATTGGAAAATAAATTTAAGGACAAAATCAGAAAGCAATATATCTGTTTAAAAGAAGCAAATCCCAATAATCACTAACAGTTGTTATATAGTAAGAACTCTGTATTATGTTAAGTGTTTCTCTGAATAATTATTCTAAATTCTGATGAGAGGATTTGAGATGCTTTTAAAAAGGAGCAGATATATTCCCCATTATAATGAAGGCTCCTGGGGCGATAGTTATTTACTGTCACAGGGTCAGGAACACCATTTAAATGTGATAAAAGTCATGGATTCTCTCTCCTCAGAGTAAAAATCATAAATACTTACAAAATTTAACACACACTTTAAAGGAGGATTTATAGAGTCCCTATGAGAATCTCTGCCCTAGAGGTCTGGGACTTTGTCATTTATATATTGGTATTATTTTTACTATACAGTATTTTTAAAAATATATGAACCCATAATATTTCATCAAATTAAGGAGGGTTATGTGCAGCTATTATTAGTTCTAAACATTGAAAGGAGCTAGTTTCATATTACCAGTGTGAAATAATATTTTGAAATAAGACAAAAAGATAAATCTAAAGTAAGAAATCAATCAACATGCTAGGCAAAATTTAGTGCCTTTAAGGAAGATATTAAAACTAGATTGTGCAGTTTCTAAATTTAATTAATTGTGAATACAAAATTAAGATATAAGATTAGTGATCTATGTAGTATTCCTTCATCCTAAAAAAAAGCCAAATGGTACATTTCTAAGTCTCATCTATCATCTGTTATTTTAAAATAAGAACATAGTATTAGATCAGATATTAGGTATTAATGTATGATATGTTTCTATAAGAATTAAACTATAATCTAAGATCTTTTTGATCAATAATTATAAAAAAGCTTACCATTAGGGGCGTCTCGTCTTTTCTCTGTTAGAAAATAAATTAAAAGAATATTATTAGACATATGTAGTACAAAAATCAACATAAAAATTTACTTAAACTCCTGTCTTGATTGATTACAGGTGATTAAAGAAGGTTTCTCTGAGGAACTGACAACTGAGAAGACATCTGAATAAAGTGAGAGAGGGAAACATATTCAAAGGCCCTGAGAAGGAAATAGCATGAAGGAACAGCATAAAGGCAGGACTGGAATGAGAGAAAGGAAGAGTGGAATGAGATTAAGTTAGAAGGAGAGCCAGGGACTGGACAATGTAATGTCCCAGAGGCCACGGTTAAGGTACATAGATTATATTCTATGTATAATACGAAGCTCTTATAGGTTTTGAAAATGGCAAGAGACATGATCTAATCTATATTTTAAAAGTTTATTCTGGCTACTATGTAAAAAAAAGATAGTATGAAGCATAGACTGGAAGCAGGGAGTCTAGTGAGGGAGTTGTAGTAGTCCTGAAGACAGATGATGGCTTTAATTAAGGTGACAACAGCAAAGGTGGTGAGAAACAGATCCAAGACATATTTTGAACGTGGAGCCAATGCGACTCACTGACAGGATTTATGAGGGACCATGGTGAGCCAGAGAGATGAGAGGGAGCCAATGTCTCTTACTGAGATGGGAAGACTAGGCAAGGAGAAGGAACAGGTCTGATTGGGGTTGGGGAACATGGTCAAGTGTTCTGCTCAGATTGCTAAATTTGAAGGCTACTCTGAAACCCAACTAAGGTGGACAAATCTGAAAGTTGAAGAGAGGTCAGCAGTGAAGATAAAACTTTGGGAATCATCAGCATAGAGACAGTTTCAAAGCTACAGGACTGAGTTAAAGCTCAAAGTTAATGAGAATACTCAGATGTCTGAGCAATGGGGCAAACTAAAAAAAAATACTGAAAAGCTGTAGCCAATTAGGCAGGAGTAAAGCAAAGAGAACTGCTATCAATCCTTTGTATTCATACTCTCACCTACCAGGTTTGACACAATTTTGGTTTAAAAAGTTCAAAGTAGTTCAAGGACTTTAAACAAATATAATTTCCAGATATTTTTAAATTAAGAATTCTCCAAAATTATACGAGAAAAACACATACATGATAAAATAATAGAGCATAAACAACTATAATCTAAAATTAAGAATCCTGGCAATGGTAAATATATTACTCCATCTGGTGGTCTCATGAAATAACTTTCTAAAACAGTTGAAGTAATTTAGCCCTATCTATGTCAATGAATGTCAATCTCCAATTTCCAAGATGATGTTATCTCTGCATCCAGAGAGGAAATACTTCTTAAAATTGGTGATGACACAGATGTGGACATATATTGAGATAAATATGAAGTTGAGAGCGTAAGTTCTAAAAAGCAATTACTTAGATGACACTATCCTCACTTGAGAAGCATTCATGTAAAAAAAGGGAGGGTTTGGTTGAACACGGAATGTTAATACTGTGAAATGTCTGCTAGAAGCATTAGCAGAACAGTGCTTAATCAAATCAAGCATCATTTTAGTGTGACAGTACAGCCAGACTACTTCTGGAGTATGGTATTGAAATCTGGACATCATAGTTGAAGTTGGATCATTTCTTCAAATCTGGACCATTTGAAGAAGACACAAAAGTAGATTCAGAGCAGTGTACTCAGGATGATGAGTCTATAAACTCCATCATGTGAGAAATAAGAAAACAGAACTAGACTCAAGAAGTACATAATAGATGGAACAGATAACTTCTAATATTAAATGGCTACTGGGAGGAAAATAAAATAGACTAATTCTTTGTTGCCCCAAAAGTTGAACCCCATACATGTAAGTTAAAGAGAGGTAGTTGGAATTTGAGTTAGCATGAAGAGCTACTAAATGATGAATCAGCTCCCTCCCTAATGTGATCTTTCTCCTTTTGAAACACTATGTCTAAAAGCTTAGGAACTATATCAAATAGAATTCTTATACCAGGTAAAAGAGTAAGTGACCTACTAATTTCAAAGTCACTATTATATATTTTAAGAAGTATTCTTTTACTCTTTTGTATAATGAAAATGTCACATATTTTGACTAAAAAAAGTCCCAGGGAGCTCCTGGCCTATGACCAGAGCATGTCACTGAAATACGCACTGGACCACAAATAATTCCATAGCAATTAAATCCTTTCCTAACATGGAATCAAGTGGTAAATGCCTTAGCTGTCAAAAGAAGTAACAAAAATAATAGGCCCCTAATAATTCTCCTATTCACTCACTACAAGTGGAATATAATAAGTGGGGCAACAACTTAGTTCATTTTATTTTCAGTGTTACCTCACCTCCCACTTGCAAACCCTTTAAGAGAACAATAAAGATGTATAAACTGGAATATATGCTTTTACATTCCTGTTTTCCCAATCCAGTTTCTACCATTTTTACGGCTTATTTCCTCTTATTGGTAAAGTACAATCGTGAATACAGTAATCTTCAAACTGGGGTAACATGTACCGTGAGTGTACAAAAAGACTTTTCAAGGAGTATACGGGAATGGCTAGTTTTAAAGGGATTTGTTTGTTCATCTCAACTCCATGTGTTATTTTTCCTACAGCTGCTCTGCCTAAGATAATTATGGAGAGGTTCACCTTTCTTAAATCACCCCCCTTCTCCTACTTTACAACAGAAAGGCCTGGCACACTATTGTCAAATAGTTATATACCAAAGAATTTAAAGCTCTGTACTGCAATGCATCATTTAATTGTTTTACATGCATTAGCATTGTATACATTAAACTAAGTTCCTTATGGTTTCATCATTTACAACATTAGGGACAAAATAGAGACCAGGCAATGTTTATAGATCTTGTTTGTAACTTTGCTTATTTGCTTCAAGACTTGCCTAAAATATCTGTTTACAAAGTATGAAATACTTTTAAAAATGTAAGTTATAGTGTCATAAAAATGCAAATTTAAAAGTCAGTATTTAATTTTAAAGGTAAGGATTAGCAACTTTTTAAATAAAGGACCAGATAGTAAATATTTTAGATTTTTAGGTTTTTTTCTGTCATAACTATCCAACCGTGTTGTGGCAAAAAGCAGTCATAGACAGTATGTAACCCAATGAGCATAGCTGTGTTTCAAAAAAATTTTATTTACAAGAATAGGCAATGGGCCAGATCTGTCCTGTAAGCCATAGCTTGCTAACTCCTGTTAAAAGGAATTAGAAAAAAATAAAATTTACCAGATTTCCTTTGTCGTCGGCCCAACAAGTCTGTAACTGCTTTTCGGAATTTTTTTGCTTCTTCTTCATTGGCAAAATTAAGAGCAACTTGACAAGTCTAAAATATTTTCATCAAAAAGAAAAACAATAAAAAACATGAATTTAGTTTTATATAACAAAAAGGTGATAACTAACAGAAGCACATTTCTGAAGAAAAGTTTAACTTTATTAAAAGATAAGAACTCATTTTATGACATGAATAACTTAAGAAGGCAAAAAGTTAAAAGGTAAAAGAAAAGACTATTAGAAAAGTTACCTATCACAGTAGATACTCAAATATTAAACTGAGTATCTTCAAAAAAACAACAGAGGCAAATTGAATTTGATCCTTCAATAGAGCTCTGTATATAATTTAGATTTGAAAAGGCAAACACTGGAAAAGTTGGTAAAATGCAGATCAACTATCTTTACTAGTTTGTTTTCATTTTGCAGCTTAATTATAGGCATTATTTAAATTACAACCTTAATTCAGGTAAATTATTAAAAATATAGAAACATACTGATATTATTATTAATGGCAATTAATACACACTTTAATATGTATATATTTATAGCCTATCAAGAGAAATATGAAAAAATCATAGCTAAAGAAAAAAAACTGTCAGAAAAGATAGGTATACCATCTAATCCAAACCTTTTTCATTGAAGAACATTTACAAAATACAAGTATAAAAACAAAGAAAATTAATTCACCTATAATCCATTCACCCAGATAATCCCTGTGAGCATATGGTATAAAAATCCTTCTAACATTTTCTGCCGGGAGCCGGTCCATCCTTGCTGTTTCAAGGGACCTGGCATATATAGCATACGGTTCTTAATATGTTTGCTCACCTTCTTGGCGCTGTGTTTTAACCAAGGTCACCTCTCCAAGAAAGGTTGAATCCCCAGGTAGGGATTTTCCCCTGAAGTTAGGGAGGGGATGAAACTCCTTAACTAAGTGCCAGGCGGGTAGTTAATCAATTTAACTACAAACAATCATGCTTAAGCTACATAATCTTTACTCCCTGGAATGGAGATAAGAAACGCCCTAACCTTTGTAATAGAGATTGACAGGATTAAAATGAACTGGTATAAATACAGTTGTAACAAGACAGCAAGAGACAGAATTCAGAAGACAGCAAGACACAGAACTTAGAACACAGAACTCAGGAGACAGAACTAAGAAGAGAGAACCTACAGACAGAACCTACACAGAACCTACAGACAGAAGAACTTCGCTGGAGAGAACATGGCAAAAGATCCTGGACTGAACCTGACTACAGTAATATGGCAAGAGAACCTGACTAGAACCTGGTGACCGAACCTGGCTGGAGATCTCAGACAGAATCTGGCTGGAGAACCTAGCGAGGGAACATGGCCACAGAACCTGGCTGGCGATCCTAAGCAGAACCTCACTGGAGATCCAGACCAGAACTTGGCTGGAGATCCGGGCTAGAGATCCTGGCAAGGCTGCTGATCAACTGAACGCTGTCTCCGTGTCATTCCTTCTTCGCCGACTCCGTCCACACCTTTGGGGAACCCCTGGACCCGCTGGGGCTGGACCCCGGCATATGGCGCCCGAACAGGGACCCCTAGGTAAGTGCCCCACAATCGGGACGGATCGGACTCCACCATAGGAAGAGGGTGGATAGTCTTCGCCGACTCCGTCCACACCTTTGGGAACCCCTGGAACAGGATTCCCTTAGGGAAGCCCCCCCCATTGAGAACCTCCACACTCGGGACCGATCGGACTCCACCATAGGAAGAGGGTGGATAGTCTTCGCCGACTCCGTCCACACCTTTGGGAACCCCTGGAAAGGATTCCCCTAGGTAAGCCCCCCCCATTGAGAACCCCCACATTCGGGACGGATAGGACTCCACCAGGGTGCTACAGACCCCCCTATAGAGGATAAGTAGGGTAAGAAGGTGGATAGTACAGAACTTAGATTGAGAAGATGTGCCATACTGAGTCCAAAGAAAGAAGACTCTGTATTGATCCTTAGATTGAGAAGATGTGCCATACTGAGTCCAAAGAAAGAAGACTCTGTATTGATCTTTAGATTAAGAAGATGTGCCATACTGAGTCTAAAGAAAAAAGACTCTGTATTGATCTTTTAACATATGTGCTTGCTAGCAGAGGAATTAAGGTTACTCCCAGTCAGACAGAACGTTTTATACAAGAAGTATGTCCATGCTTTTCTGAGGAAGGAAAGGTAAATGTAATGGCATGGGAGAAGGTAGGCCCAAGGAGCCTTATCCTTAACCCCACTGCAGCCTTTCTACCCTGGGAAAGTGCAGGATTGGCAAGCTCTCCCTGGGATGATAGATCAGGACTCAGGTAATAGTGGAAAGCGCCAATCCTACTCTTAAAATGGATATAAGAGAGCATTTGAGGTTTTTCTTTTTAATGCTTGCTTTTAAAAAATAAAAAAGGGGGAATTTGCCGGGAGCCGGTCCATCCTTGCTGTTTCAAGGGACCTGGCATATATGGCATACGGTTCTTAATATGTTTGCTCACCTTCTTGGCACTATGTGTTTTAACCAAGGTCACCTCTCCGAGAAAGGTTGAATCCCCAGGTAGGGATTTTCCCCTGAAGTTAGGGAGGGAACAAAACCCCTCAACTAAGTGCCAGGCGGGTAATTAATCCCTTTAACTACGAACAATCATGCTTAAACTACATAATCTTTTCTCCCTGGAATGGAGATAAGAAACGCCCTAACCTTTGTAATAGAGATTGACAGGATTAAAATGAACTGGTATAAATACAGATGTAACAAGACAGAAAGACACAGAACTCAGAACTCAGAACTTAGAACAGAATCAAGAAGACAGAGCCTACACGGAGCCTAGAGACAGAAGAACTTCGCTGGAGAGAGCATGCCGGAGGATCCTGGAGAGGGACTGGCCTCGGAGCCTAGAGACAGAGCCTAGCGGGAGAACATGGCAAGGGATCCTGGACTGAACCTGACTACAGAGATTGGCAGGAGAACCTGACTGGAACCTGGACACTGAACCTGACTGGAGAGCCTGAACAGAACCTGGCTGGAGAACCTAGCGAGGGAACATGGCTACAGAACCTCGCTGGAGATCCGAAGCAGAACCTCTCTGGAGATCCGGGCTAGAGATCCTGGCTAGGCTGCTGATCAACTGAACGCTGTCTCCATGTCATTCCTTCTTCGCTGACTCCGTCCACACCTTTGGGGAACCCCTGGACCCGCTGGGGCTGGACCCCGGCAATTTTCCCCAAGTATATGCAATACATTTTTTAAATTGCCCCCCCCCCGCTCCATTTACTGTATTTTAGCACTCTTCTAGGTCATAAACTACTCTTTCAGAAAATAATTTGAATGGCAATAGAATCTTCAATATTTAAAAGCTACAATGGATTAGTGAGTGAACAATTAAGACTTCGTTTTTATACATAAGAAAACACAGAGAGATTAAACTATCTGCCCCAAAACAGAAAGAAGATAAAAGAAAAAGAAATAAATCAGCCCAGCCCGCATGCCTCAGTGAGGTCACAGTTCGATTCCCGGGTTGTGGACTCAGTACCCAGTGTGGCGTATGCAAGAGGCAGCCATCCGATCAATGATTCTCATCATTGAAGTTTCTATCTCTTTCTCCTTCTTCCTTCCTCTCCGAAATCAACAAAAATATTTTTTTTTTTAAAAAGAACAAGATCAAACTTCCTTTCTACAATAGCAAATTACATTTACAGTCCTCTTTAAAACCTTTTATTTTTGCCCTTATATCTTAGCCATTTCTGCCTGGCTAACATGGCCCAAGGGTTGAGCATCGACCTATGAACCAGGAGGTCATGGTTTGATTCCCAGTCAGGGCACATGCCCGGGTTGCGGGCTAAATCCCCAGTAGGGGGTGTGCAGGAAGCAGCCGATCAATAATTCTCTCTCATCATTGATGTTTCTATCTCTCTCTCCCTCTTCCTTTCTCTAAAATCAGTAAAAATATACATAATTTTTAAAAAAATCTTAGCCATTTCTTCCAATGTAGCTATATCTATGAAGTTTTTAAAAGTAAAATAATTCTTTTTCTATTCAATAGTTACACAGAAAACTCATAAATGCTTTCCACAGACAAATGTAAAAAGCAATTACATTAAACAAGGCAATAAAGAAAAATATAACTTACATCTCCAGCAAATGTATGAAAATATCCTCTAGGACTATTATATACAAAGTTATTGTATAGTTCTTGCTCCCACAATAGTTTCCCATCCTAGAAAAAAGTAAAAACTGGAGTTACTTTCTCTAGGAATAAATAATCTCTAGGAATAAAACAAAGAAGATGACTACTATTAAGGGAATTATTTATATTAATAGCTTTTACACATACACATACAACATATGTAATACATAAGTAACACACTATAATCAGTAATTTCTTAATAATACTAGATAATGTTTCTCTCATAAAAAGTACATACCATGTGAGTTTAATTCCATATGTTATGATATTATCTCATTAGCCAAGCATTCCCAAATACAGTTATACTTATTCAATTACATAACTAGAACAATTACTAGATCAGCAATGTTAAATAGAATACTTTTGTATATGCACTGATTATCAATGCATAATTTCATCAGCAATATTTATAGACTGTATACTATTAAATATTACAGAAAGAGTTCATGTTCTTTTTCTCAGTTCTCTAGTAGGGTCAAATATACCTTTTCTGTACTGCTCATTAGCAATCTACGAAATCCTAACTTTTGCAGAGTAGCCTCCCAATTAAACACTGGTATAAACAATATCAATCATGTGCAGAAAGAAACCAATGATTAGAGTGCACCACGGTTAAACAATGGTTAAGAGAGCCATGGATGACTGTCATACCTATGGCCCTAGTATAAGAAATATAATTAACCTTAATACCAAAGGTGGCTAATTGCAAGTATTCAGCAATGGTTATCTACAATTGAAAATAAGTAGTTAGGGAAATACAATCATTGCCCAATTCTGAAATGCAAGGTTATACCTATACCAAAATTTAAAAATATTTACAACACACTGTACATAAATTATGATCACTATACAGGAATTCCTTTCTTCTCAGTGAAGTTATATGGGCATTCCATTTCTAAACAGTACTTCTCATTGGTGATGAGAAATAAAATGGGGCAAAAGTAGGTTTTCAGTTGTGAGTAGGCAAAACAGAGTTTATCCTTGCATTATTATTTATTGTATTTCCAAATGAATAACTGTAAAGCTACTTTTGACCCACCCTTATGTCAAAGGACTTAGGAATTTCTTTCAAACTATGCATGTGTTCCCCCACTTCCCATAATCACTGCCCAGCAAGCCACTATTAGTAACAGGAGTATGCCACATCTCTCAGCTGTGTTGGGGTATGGTGCCGGGAGCCGGTCCATGCTTGCTGTTTCAAGGGACCTGGCATATATGGCATACTGTTCTTAATATGTTTGCTCACCTTCTTGGCACTATGTGTTTTAACCAAGGTCTCTGAGAAAGGTTGTTTTCCCCAGGTAGGGATTTTCCCCTGAAGTTAGGGAGGGAATAAAAACCCTCAACTAAGTGCCAGGCGGGTAATTAATCCCTTTAACTACGAACAATCATGCTTAAACTACATAATCTTTTCTCCCTGGAATGGAGATAAGAAACGCCCTAACCTTTGTAATAGAGATTGATAGGATTGAATCAACTAGTATAAATACAGTTGTAACAAGACAGAAACACTCAGAACTTAGAACAGAATCAAGAAGACAGAACCTACACGGAGCCTAGAGACAGAAGAACTTTGCTGGAGAGAGCATGCCGGAGGATCCTGGAGAGGGACTGGCCTCGGAGCCTAGAGACAGAGCCTAGCGGGAGAACATGGCAAGGGATCCTGGACTGAACCTGACTACAGAGATTGGCAGGAGAACCTGACTGGAACCTGGACACTGAACCTGACTGGAGAGCCTGAACAGAACCTGGCTGGAGAACCTAGCGAGGGAACATGGCTACAGAACCTCGCTGGAGATCCGAAGCAGAACCTCTCTGGAGATCCGGGCTAGAGATCCTGGCTAGGCTGCTGATCAACTGAACGCTGTCTCCGTGTCATTCCTTCTTCGCCGACTTCGTCCACAACTTTGGGGACCCCTGGACCCGCTGGGGCTGGACCCCGGCAGTATGGAAATAAAGGTGTTAAGAAGCACTAACAGCCCTGACTGGTGTGGCTCAATTGGTTGGGCATAGTCCTGTGTACTAAATTGCCAGTTCAATTCCCAGTCTGGGCACATGTCCAGGTTTCGGGCTCCATCCCTGGTGGGAGAGGTGCAGGAGGCGGCCAATTGATGTTTCACACTCACATCGATGTTTTCTCTCTCCCCTCCCCCTTCTCTAAAATCAATTCAAAAATTTTTTAAAAAAACTAAAAAACACTAATTTACAAAGTGCAATTTCCTGGCCAGGTAGTTCAGTTGGTTAGAGCAGTGGTCGGCAAACTGCGGCTTGCGAGCCACATGCGGCTCTTTGGTCCCTTGAGTGTGGTTCTTCCACAAAATACGTGTGGGCCCGCATGTACAGTGCGATTGAAACTTCGTGGCCCATGCGCAGAAGTCGGTATTTTGTGGAAGAGCCACACTCAAGGGGCCAAAGAGCTGCATGTGGCTCGTGAGCTGCAGTTTGCCGACCACTGGGTTAGAGCATTGTCCAGATACACCAAGGTTGAGTCTTCGATTCCCCATGTCAGGGCACATACAAGAATCAACCAATGACTGCATAAATAAGTAGAACACAAATCAATATTTCTCTCTCTCCCCCTAAAATCAATCAACCAATCAATAAACAAACAAAAATACTTCACTATGCAATATGTGGCTGTTTAAAAAACAACACACACACAATACTCCCCTCCCCCAAAAAACGAAAGTGCAGGAGCATAAATCTCAGGGAAAAAAACTTTGCAACAGACCGAGATGGTTATCCCATTTTACAAATAAATAAGCTGAGGCCTAGAGAAGTAAAACAGTTTGACTACAATCTATCTGACCATAAGTATCATCGAATAGTCAAAGTCAATTTTAGTTTTCTGTAATTATAATTTCACTATACTTATTGTCACATACAAATATTAAAGAGGCTTACCTATGAAAAAGGTTTCAAAAGGTAAATGGAGACTTCATCTCAGCAAAAAGAGAATTACTTTTATAATAGCTATAATGGATGAATACCTGACAAAGAACAGCTAATCTGGACAATGGGAATGTGGATTTATGTTTGAGTGAGGGATACAAGGGTGCAAAAATGTGAACATGCCCATCTTGAGAGGATCATAAGGAAAAGTGGGCAGCAAATACATTATCATCATTATTATTTTTAATCCTCACCCAAGAACATGTATAGAGAGAGGGGGAAGTAGGAAGAAAGAGAGAGAGAATCGGCTGCCTTCCCAGACGTGTCCTGATCCAGGATCAAACCCATAACCTTGGTATGTGCCCTGACTGGGAATTGAACCGGCAACGTTTTGGTGCAAAGAACAACGCTCAACCAACCGAGCTATTCCGGCTGGGTGCAAATACATGATTATAGATACTGTATAATTCTTTAAACCTGAGCTGAGTAAATGACAGTATATACCAAACTAAAATATACTTTTGTAGTTCCCTGAAAGGACTATCTATATATACTAGTCTGTAATTGACAGTATGGAATAAAAGAGTATCATTAGAAAAGAAGAGAATGTGGAGAAAGCCTAAGACCCAAAGGCATAGAATAAACAAAGGTGGTAGAAAGAAAACTAGGGAACTATTCATGTCTGGCTTAGGAGATGTTCCCATTTGGTCTCAATGTCCAGGCTTCAATATCTAAAACCAAGCTTGCCCTTGTAATACTAATTTAAGTATAACTTAAATATTGTATATGGTATAAATAAATCTACACTAAATTGTAATTGAGGTAGAAAATCTAATCACCTGCAATTTAGAGGAAGCAAACAAAACTCACCTTGATATCAAATATTCTTAAAAAATAAGATCTCTGTGGATTGTCCTTAACCAGACAAGCAACACCGCTGCACTTCTTTGACCACATACAGTTCCGATCTGCTGCATATAACTGTACCACTGCTGAAGACATAGTCTGTAATATAAAAAATTTATAGCCATTAGGTTCAAAGTGACACTCAACTGACTGCAGCCCCTGCTGACATATTAATGCAATCTCCTGAGAGACACCGAACCAGAGCCACCCAGCTAGGCTGCTCCTGAATTCCCGACCCAGAAAAAGGAGTTAATAGTTATTGTTATTTTAGGTCACTACTTTAGAAGCAATTTCTTATGCAGTAATAAGTAATAGCTATGCTGAAAATAATTATTGAAAGCTAACATTTACTGATGCTTAAAATGTGTTAGGAAATGTGCTTAAGCACATTCAAATATAACTCCATTTAATTTTTATTTCTATTATGTCCTCATTTTATGCTTGAGAAACCCAAGGTTAAAGAGGATAAATAATTTGTCCAATATGACAAACCTAAGTGACAGAGATCAAATTCCCATACAGATATTTGTGAGTTCAAATCCTATATTCTTACTCCCTGTAATAAACTGTTTTCTAATAAAGTGAACATTCAAGCAATTAAGTAGTAGTATTAGTAAAGGCTGACTTCTATATAGCAATTAACCACTTTAGTATAGCTATTAAGTCAAACTTGAAAACAAGCTACTAATTATAGTGCAGTGCCCTTTTAGATGCATAGGAGAGAGCTAATTCATTACATGCTATGGACACCTTAGTCGTGAGCATTCAGGTTTTCCAGTACACAATGTTGCCACCTCCCTCATAATTGTATCACAAAACAATGAAAATTTTCATTTAATTATAAATTAAGTCATTTTATAGCATAATCTAGAATGCAACTATTTGATTTTAAGTTTCTGTAAGAATGGTAAATACATATACTGGTACAGCACTTACAAATCTTTTATAAATCATCATGTTTTCTGATCCAGTAATTTCATTTCTAAACCAAAAAATTAAGAAATAATTTAAAACATAACCAAAAAATGGCCCTGGCCAGGTGGCTCATTTGGTTGGAGCGTAGTCCCATACACCAAATGGTTGTGTGTTTGATTCTGGTCAGGGCACATGCCTAGGTTGTGGGTTTGATCCCTAGTCGGGGCATGTGCAGGAGGCAACCAATCGATGTTTCTCTCTCACATCAATGTGTCTCTCTTGCTTTCTCCCCCTTCCTCTCTCTCTCTAATCAATAAAAACATATCCCTAAGTGAGAAATAATAAAATATAACCAAAACTTATTTTATTATGAATATAAAAGGACAAAATATGTATATAAATATACGCTAATTATTTCTTAATAGAAAGACTTTAAATATCCCAAAAGAAGAGATGGTTAAATAGTTATGGTATATCAATTCAATGAACATTGGGCACTGTAATTAAAAATAGACTACATTAAGATTTGAAGATAATGCTGTTTTGGGTTACCAAACTATGCCTAGGAAATGGCCTCTATGATAAGAACTATTATATGTAGATGTACAAGTCTCTTATGATAATAAAGTAAAAAATGTAAGATCAGTATACTGTTGGGGATCAAAATTTCATGAAGACATACATTTCCAGATAACAATGTTCCATTTTATGTTGCAGACCAAACTCATCTTTGAATTTCACAGAGAGTCGTGAACAGGACACAAAGCAGCAGGAAAATGTCCACAAGAGATATTAGAAGTTATAAAGATAGCTTAGAAACTAGGACATTGGGCTTTAAAAAGAAGATTGAAGAATGTGGGTATGGCTTTGGCCTGCTCTAAGTATACTGTGCTCTTCTGTAAGTACAGTCCCAGCATGATAGCTCCATAGGCTCTCTAACCCTAAGCCTTAGCATTAAAAACTACAGAAAAATGGATTTTGTATATATTATCCAATGGTGTAGGAGACGAGGTTAAAGAATTCAAAAATCAGATGGGAAAATTTGTTTTCTAAGGAAAATTCCTATAAATTACAGCCTTTTCAATATGGTGCTATCCAAATGCATTCACTTCTAAAAAGAAAAGCAATTAGGGAACCAGATACCATTAAAGAGATTTAAAAATTCTCGTATTTTACTTTTTAACCAGAAAACAAGAAGTAACAGCTTACAAAAGAAAAAAATGTCTTATTAAATAGAGTCTGTATTTCTATTATGGAAATCTCTTGCCATAGGATTAACATTATAAAACATTGTCTAGATGTATATGTGATTTTAAAACAAAAACAAACTCCCAAAACTAAAAATCCATATTTAAACGTTGATATAGGTTTAAAAGAAATTCTTAAAATATTTGCTTAAAAAATAGAGACCCATGAAACAGTTTTATAATTTTCCACACAAACATGGTTGGAATTATAACCTTATTCTAAAACAACTTATATGTTAATATTAAAGAACCCAACTAATCATAAGCAATTTTCAGTAAGTGGATTTTCAAAATTTTGCTACAACCTTTGTTAGTCTATTTCGCCCCTTCTTATCGAAACTGGCAAAGTCTGTTTAAAGCCTTTTCTGATTAATTCAGAATATTATAGTGAATGCAACAGCAGCTTTACATACATAAAATCTGAGATATAAATGCTAGAAATAAAAATTGACTATCCCTTAAACTCTAGGCTGACAAGGGGTTTAATTAAGTTTTTAAAAATATTCCTTCCCTTCCTTTCAAGTAATTACAGCTAATCAACTCCATTACTTCTTGTCTTTCTTAATCAAAAAGGTATTACTTGAAAAACAACCTAAGGACAAGTGTTTAGGAAAGGAAATCTATTTCTTATTAGCTCAAAAATGTTAGGGTTAAAATTTGTTAATTAAAATGGAAAACAGTATATATCAATTTTGTAGAAATATTTTACACATCTTAATATTACAGTACTGAGTTATTACAGTAACACGTGCATCCTCGGAACTTTAATTTTCAAGGGCAGAAATCAGGTGAAGGATGCCCCTGGTCCAGTGATGGTGAACCAGTGACACACGAACTCATTTTTTTGGTTGATTTTTCTTTGTTAAATGGCATTTAAATATATAAAATAAATATCAAAACTATAAATCTTTGTTTTACTATGGTTGCAAATATCAAAAAATTTCTGTATGTGACACGGCACCAGAGTTAAGTTAGGGTTTTTCAAAATGCTGACACGCCGAGCTCAAAAGGTTAGCCATCACTGCCCTGGTCAGTGTGCTTCAGTTGGTTATGTGTCGGCCCATGCGCTCAAAGATTCCCAGCCAGAGCACTGCCCGGGTTAGGCTCCATCCCCTCTAGGGGGTGCAGGAGGCAGACAATTGATGTGCTGCTCTCATATCCATGTTTTTTGTTTCTCTCTCAAAAACAAAACAAAACAAACAAAAAAATGGAGGATGAATTTAGGGACAGGAACCTGTCCCACTGTCCTCTGGCAGGGCACTTTTACCTCTACTGGGTTGCCTCAGCACCAGTCAAGAAGTATATATCTTTGATTCCTTAAGTTCTTACTGTTTCCTTCATGTTTCTAGTGCCTTTTCCTGAGTCTTGTATAAATCTTGTTACATCACGTCTTATTCTAAAATAGAATACTTTTCTATATTAACTTATTACCTATTAAATACATTGTTATTCCCTTCAGCACCTAAAATATTTCTGCAAGCCTATACTTTCAGTTCACCTTTGCCCCTTGTAAGCAAATATTTGTTAAATTTAAAACTGCATTTTCAAACCTAACCGGTTTGGCTCAGTGGACAGAGCGTCAGCCTGCGGACTGGAGGGTCCCAGGTTCGATTCCGGTCAAGGGCATGTATCTTGGTTGCGGGCACATCCTCAGTAGGGAGTGTGCAGGAGGCAGCTGATCGATGTTTCTATCTCATCAATGTTTCTAACTCTCTATCCCTCTCCCCTCCTCTCTGTAAAAAATCAATAAAATATATTTTAAAAAACAAAAACAAAAAACCCTGCATTTTCTGATTCTGATAACAAATAGGGGAAAGACCTTGATTTTAGGATACACACCCTGAAGTATTTATTATTATTTTTTAAATATGTTTTATTGATTTTTTAAAATATATTTTATTGATTTTTTAAAAATATATTGTATTGATTTTTTACAGAGAGGAAGGGAGAGGAATAGAGAGTTAGAAACATCGACGAGAGAGAAACATCAATCAGCTGCCTCCTGCACACTCCCCCCCACTGGGGATGTGCTCACAACCAAGGTACATGCCCTTGACCGGAATTGAACCCGGGACCCTTGAGTCCGCTGGCTGAAGCTCTATCCACTGAGCCAAACTGGTTAGGGTGTGAAGTATCTACATTAATAAAAGAGAAACATGGTAATTGGCATACAACCGATACCCCTCCCATTGGCTAATCCCCCTGTCACTCACAGAGTAGGGCCGAAATATGCAAATTAACTGGCAGCCAAGATGGCCGCCAGCAGCCAGGCAGCTAATGCGAACAGGGAGGCTTGCTTGCTTGCTTCAGTGACAGAGGACTCCAACATTCCCCACCTGACTTGCCGGCCTCTCAGCTGCAACTCTAAGCAACTATGTTGCGAATATAGAAGCTAAAAAACCCCCAGAAACCTGCTTTACTCAGCTGGACTGCAACATTGTATCAAATACAGATGGTAAACAAAGGCCAGAAACATGTTTTCAGCAGCCGAGGCCTCAAAGCTAAAGCTGGCCCAGAAAAAAAAAAAAGAAAAAAAAAAAAGGAGCGGTTGGGAGCTTCAGTCACCCCCAGCCTGAAAACAGCCATCGTCCCCTCATCCAGGCTGGCCAGGCACCCCAGTGGGGACCCCCACCCTGATCCAGGACACCCTTCAGGGCAAACCAGCCAGCCCCACCCATGCACCAGGCCTCTACCCTATATAGTAAAAGGGTAATATGCCTCCCATCACCGGGATCAGCGGAGCCGCGAGGTCTCCCGGCACCAGGATCAGCGTTGACAGGGGGCAGCGCCCAAACCCCCTGATCGCCCTGCAGCTCTGTGTGTGACAGGGGGCGGGGCCCCAACGCCCCCGGGCCCTGCTCTGTGTGTGACGGGGTAGAGCCATAACCTCCCCATTGGCCCTGCCCTGAGTATGAGAGTGGCGGCGCCCCAACCACCTGATCGGCCCTGCTCTGTGGGTGATAAAGGGCGGCGCCCCGCCCCCCCCCGCCCCCCACAGGCCCTGCTCTGCGTGTGATTGGGTAGAGTCATAACCTCCCCATCGGCCCTGCCGTGAGTGTGACAGTGGCGGCGCCCCAACCCCCTGATCGGCTCTGCTCTGTGGGTGATAGAGGGCGGTGCCCCAACCCCCTGATCCGTGCTGCCCTGAGTGTGACAGGGGGCGGTGCCCCAACTCCCCTATCGGCCCTACTCTGTGAGTGAGAGGGGGGAGCTCCTCAACCCCCTGATCGGCCCTGCTCTGTGCATGACAGGGGGCAGCGCCTCAACCCCGATTGGCCCTGCTCTGTGCATGACAGGTGGTGGCGCCGCAACCTCCCCATCGACCCTGCCCTGAGTGTGACAGGGAGCGGTGCCCCAACCCCCCAATCGGCCCTACCCTGAGCGTGACTGAGGGTGGCATCGCAACCTCCCAATCTGTCCTGCTCTGTGCATGACAGGGGGCGCGCCCCAACTCCCCAATTGGCCCTGCTCTGAGCCCGACCAGGGGCTGCACCTAGGGATTGGGCCTGCCCTCTGCCACCTGGGAGCAGGCCTAAGCCAGCAAGGCGTTATCTTCCGAGGGGTCCCAGACTGCGAGAGGGAACAGGCCGGTCTGAGGGACCCCCCCTTCCCCCGAGTACACAAATTTTTGTGCACCGGGCCTCTAGTCATTACATAAAAGGGTACGTACGGTCTTTTTTTTTTTTTTTAGTTTTATTCATTTCAAATGGGCCGGATCCAGCCCGCGGGCCGTAGTTTGCCCACGGCTGTTCTAGCTCCTTCCTCTGTTCCATTTACATTGAACATATGTTTAAAGTCACCAAAACTTTAAAACTAGAAATCATAAAAGTTTTACAGCACACTCTCATTACCAGCACACATTCTTTTTTTGGAACTATTTTTAAAATTATTTCATATCCAAAAGCCTTACTAAAAGGTATGTGCTGGGCAACAGAAAAAGCTCAGTCACTAAACCACAGCCATACATCAATCTCATATGGTGACTGTGATTTAAATTCATACATTTAGAAAATTTTAAATATGTGACACAGACCTCTAAACAATCACATTTATAGATGCTACAAAAGATAAAATTTATAGATGCTAAAACTACAAATGGTATTCTTAATTTTCTACTTGAAAGACAATCATACACAGATAAAGGTGTTCTCATTATAGACTGGGTCATGTTCATATGCAGGTGAGGACACTGTTGAAACTGTTAAAGGGTAGCACAAAGGTATGGCTTGCTCTTTTCTGCCTCTCCCTTCTGTGTAGCTCAAGTGGACCTGCTTAAAAGTTTTTTATTTTCTTTCTTCTTTTGTCTTTTTACTTTTTGTCTAATTCTCTCTTGCAAAATCAGTTGAAATTTGATAAAACCTGATGTCTGGGTTTGAATTTTCAGAGTATGAAGGTAGAAAAGAGCTCTCTTAGGATTCCCACCTTAGCTCATGGAAGTTTAACGGTATCAGCTAAGATCCAAGCCCTAATAACAATAACAGCAATACAAATACACACCCACACACATACCCTTCCCCCCCTTCCACACACACTCTTCCACCACTTGCCTGTGCAAATAACAGTTTGGGATAAGAGCATGAAAAAGTAGATATTTTGGTCACTGACAGAATTTTAGTATTCCTGAATCCTAGAGCCAAATACCATCTGATACCATATCACAATAAATTGATCAAGCTTATAATCCAATTCCCTCACTTTACAAATGAGATAAATTTATTTTCAAAGGTCATATATTGCTCAGCTCTGGATGAACTTCCCAATCAGCTACTCATTTTGTATTTACCATACTTTACTCATTGATTCAACCCAGTTCCCAATTGGTCAAAATGTTGCCCTATCCCATCTAAATGATTTTACAAGAGCTATACTGGTAAGTCCTTGACATAATTTTATTCCTCTACTGATCCCATCAGGATAAATGGAAGGAAATAGAGGATTGCTGGTGCATGAGAAAAAACTTCAAACAGATGTAACGTATATATCCATGGTAGATTTACCATGAAGTCAGTTAAATGTAAGTTTCAGGGTCCTTTACTTGGAAGAGCCCCTTACAAGGTCTGGCTTGTTCTCTCCTTTGGGACACATGAGGTAGTACCAACACCAGCCTCATGCCTAGGCACTCCTCACCAGCTATCCCTAAAGGTGATACTGGGACTTCCATCAAGGATGCATTATACTTCTATGCCTGCCCAAACCCAGCAATACCCTCTTCTCTTGGACCACATGATATGTTTAGACCCAACCTTGCCTGTTAAAAGTATTAAGAGATGTCTTCCCCACTCCCCCCATTGACTCCCCTCTTTCACTCCCGTCCCCTTCCCAGGCCTTCATCCCACTATTGTCTGTGCCCATGGGTTATGCATATAGGTACCTAAGTTCTTTGGTTGATCTCTTCCCACCCATCCCCCTCACCCCTCTGAGAATCTCATCTGTGGCATGCTTCCATAAACTGCTTGGTCAGTTTATTTTGTTCATTAGATTCCACATATAAGTGACGTCATGTGATACTTGTCTTCCTCTGACTGGCTATCTCACTTAGCATAATGCTATCCAGGTCCCTCCATGCTGTCTCAAAAAGTATGAGATCCTTTTTTACAGCTGCCTAGTATTCCACTGTGTAAATGTACCACCACTTTTGTATCCATTCATCTACTAATGGGCACTTGGCTGTTTCCAGATCTTAGCTATTCTAAAAAATGTAGCTATGAATATAGGGATGTATATATTCTTTCTGTGTTTCAGGCTTCTTAGGCTATATTCCTAGAAATGAAATCACAGGATCAAATGGCAGTTCCAATTTAACTTTTTGAGGAAATTCCATACAGGCTATACCAGTCTGCATTCCTGCCAGCAGTGTACTAGAGTTCCTTTTACTCCATATCCTCAACAGCAGCACTTGTTGTTTGCTGACTTTTTGATGGTAGCCATTCTGGCAGGTGTGAGGTGGTACCTCATTGTCATTTTAATTAGCATCTCTCTGATGATTAGTGACTTGAGCATTTTTTTCATGTCTCTTGGCCATTTGTATGTCCTCTTTGGAGAGGTGTCTATTTGGGTTTTCTGCCCATTTTTTTAAATTGGATTGTTTGTTTTCCTCTTGAGTTGTATGAATACTTTATATATTTTGAAAATTAACCCCTTATCAAATATACCACTGGCAAGTATGTCCTCCCATATAGTGGGTTCCATTTTCAATTTGATGCTCGTTTCTTTTGCTGTGTAGAAGCTTTTTATTTTGATGTAATCCTATTTATTTTTTCCATTGTTTTTCTTGCCCTAGTTGTATCAGTGAAAATTTTGCGACATGAGATACCTGGTATTTTGCTGCCTACATTTTCTTCAAGGATTTTTATGATTTCACAACTTACATTTATATCTTTTATCCATTTTGAGTGTATTCTTGTATATGGTCTAAGTTGGTAGTCTAGTTTTGTTTTTTTACATGTGCCTGTCCAACTATTCCAATACCATTATTGAAGAGACTATCCGTACTCCATTGCATGTTCTTGCCTACTTTATCATATATTAATTGAGAATAATGACTTGGGTCAATTTCTGGGTTCTATGTTCTGTTCCATCGATTTATATGCCTGTTCTTGTGCCAATACCAGGCTGTTCTGAGTATAGTGGCTTTGTAATATAACTTGATATCTGGTATTGTGATTCCTCCAACTTTGTTCTTCTTTCTCAAGGTTGCTGCGGCTATTTGGGGTCTTGTTTAGTTCCATAAAAATTTTTGGAGAGTGTGCTCTAGATCTGTGAAATATGCTGTTGGTATTTTAGTAGGGATTGCTTTGGGTAGCATGGACATTTTAATGTTAACTCTACCTATCCAAGAACACAGTTTATATTCTTCCACTTGTTTATGTCTTCCCCTCTTTTTGCAATGTTCTATAGTTTTCTGAGTACAGGTCTTATATTTCCTTGGTTAAGTTTATCCCTAAGAATCTTAATCTTTTTGTTGCAATGGCAAGTGGGATTGATGTTTTTAGATTCTCTGAGAGTTCATTATTGTTGTATAAAAATAATTTCTGGGTATTAATTATCCTGCTACATTGCCTAAATAATTTGTTTAGTCCAGCAGTTCTTTGGTGGAGTCTTTAGGGTTTTCTATGTACAATATCATGTCGTCTGTGAATAATTGGAGAACCTTCCTGCTTTCCAATTTGGATGCCTTTTATTCATTATTCTTATCTGACTGCTGTGGCTAGAACTTGCAGTACTATGTTGAATAAAAGTGGTGAAAGACAAATCTATCTTGCTCCTGTTCTGAGGGGAAATGCTTTTAGTGTTTGCCCATTAAGTATGATGTTGAGTGTAGGTCTGTCATATATGGGCTTTATTATGTTTAGGTATGATCCATCTATTTCCACTTTGCTGAGAGTTTTTATCAAAAACGAGTTAGATGTTGTCACATGCTTTTTCTGTATCTATTGACATGATCATGTGATTTGTCTTTCAATTTGTTTATGTGATGTATTACATTCATTGGTTTGCGAATGTTGCACCAGCCTTGCATCCCTCCAATAAAATCCACTTGGTCATGGTGTATGATCTTTTTTAATATATTGCTGGCTCTGATTTGCTGATATTTTGTTGAGGATTTTAGCATCAATGTTCATCAGAGATATTGGCCTGTAATTCTCTCTCTTGTGTCTTTATCTGGTTTTGGAATTAGGATAATGCTGGCCTAGTGAAAAGAGCTTGAAAGTGTTCCTTCCTCTTGGATTTCTGGAATAGTTTGAGGAGAATAAGTGTTAGTTCTTCTTTCAATATTTGGTAACACTACCCTGTGAAGCAGTCATGGACAGAGCTTTTGTTCGCTGGTTTGTTTTTTTTTAATTACTACTTCAATCTCACCAGTTGTTATTGGCCTACTCAAAGTTTCTGATTCTTCCTGATTTAGTTTTGCAATCTTGTATTTTTCTTGGAATGTGTCCCATTTCATCCATGTTTTCTAGCTTGTTGGTATATTTCATAGTATTTGTTCATAGTATTTGCTTAGAATCCTTTGTATTTCTGTGGTGTCAGCTCTTACTTCACCACTTTCATTTCTAATTTTATTTGGGTCCTCTGTGTTTCTTGATGAGTCTGGCTAAAGTTTGTCAATCTTATTTATCTTTTCAAAGAACCAGCTTTTGGTTTCATTGATCCATATGTCATTTATTTCTGCTCTGATCATTATTTCCTTCCTTCTACTTGCTCTTTCTCTTTTCTTCCTTTCTCTCTGCTTCTTTCTGTCTTTACTCTGGGCTTTTCTTGTTCTCTTTCTAGTTATTCAAGCTGTAGGGTTAGGCAGTTTATTAGCAATTTTTCTTATTTATTGAAGTAGGCCTGTAGTGCTATGAACTTCCCTCTCAGGACTGCTTTTGCTGTGATCCGTAGGTTTTGGGTTGTTGGGTGTTCACTTTCATTTGTTTCTGGGAAGTTTCTGATTCCTTCCTTGATGTCAATGGTAACCCATTCCTTGTTTAATAACATGCTACTTAGCCTACATGTGCCTGAATGTTTTTTATTGTTGATTTCCAGTTTCCTGCCATTGTGATGAAAAAATGCTTGATATGATTTCTATCTTCTTGAATTTGTAGAGACTTGGCTTGTGTCCTATCATGTGGTCTATCGTTGAAAGTCCATGTGCACCTGAGCAGAATGTATATTCTGTAGCTTTGGGGTGAAATGATCTGAAAATGTCTATTAAATCCATTTGATTTAGTGTGTCATTTAGTGTTACTATTTCCTTACTGATTTGTCTAGAGGATCTATCCAGTGATCTCAGTGAGGTTTCAAGTCCCCTATCATGGTTATATTGCTGTCAATCTCTCCTTTTAATTCCTCCTGAATTTTAAAAATATATATTTGAGTACTCCTAGATTGGGTGCATTTATGTTTATCAGGGTTATATCCTCTTTTTGGATCAACCCCTATAGTGGCCTTGTGTTGTGTTACAGTCTTCATTTTAAAGTCTATTTTGTCAGATATGAGTATTTTTGTACCCCAGCCTTTTTTTTTTTCATTTCCATTTACCTGGAAATTCTTTTTCCACCCTCTCACTTTCAAATCTTTTGTTCTGAGGTGAGTCTCTTATAGACAGAATATATATATAGGTCATGTTTCCATATCCATTCAGCTACCCTAGGTCTTTTGATTGGCACATTTAAGCCACTTATGTTTAAGGTTATTACTGATACTATTTGCTGCCATTTTATTCTTTATGCCTATCCTATGTTCTTCCCTCTCTATTTCTTCTTACAACAGTCCCTGTATGATTTCTTGCAGTGCTGGTTTGATGGTAATAAATTCTTCTAGCCTTTTTTGTCTGTGAAGCTCCTAATTTCACCATCAATTTTGAATGACAGCCGTGCTGGATAGAGTAGTCCTGGATTCAGCCCCTTGCTTTTCATTACTTTGCATAATTCATGCCACTCCCTCTGGGCTGAAGTGCTTTTATTGATAAATCAACTGACAGTCTAATGAGAGCTCCTGTGTAGGTAACTTTCTGTCTCTCTTAAAGCCTTTAAGATTTTTTTGTGTTTAACATTTGGTATTTTAATTATGTGTCTTAGCGTGGGTCTTTTTGGGTTCATGTTGATTAGAACTGTGTTTTGTTGTGTGCACTGTGTGACACCATGCCAGGGAAGTGTTCAGTCATTATTTCTTGAAACAGGTTCTCTAGTCCTTGCTCAGATTCCTCTTTATCTGGTACCCCAATTATGCAGATGTTGTTACACTCCATGTTGTCCCAAAGCTCCTCCTGCTTTTTGGTATTTTTCCCCCCAAATGCTACTTTGAATGTGTGTTTTTTACTACCTTCTCTTCTGATTAGCTGATTCTGCCCTCAACTTCTTCTAGTCTACTACTGAATCCTCCCAGGGTGTTATTTATTTCAACTATGTTATTGTTCATTTCCCATTGACTCTTCTTTTTTTATAAACCTTTATTGTTGAAAGTATTATATATGGTCCCATTTGCCCCCCAGTGACCACTTCCAGCCTGTGCCAGGCCTTCATCACCTGTGTCCATGGGTTATGCATATATGCATACAAGTTCTTTGGCTGATCTCTTCCCACACATTCTCCCCTACCCATTGATTCTTATTGTTTCAACTTCATTTTAAAAAACATGTTTTTCAAAATTGATTTTAAAGAGAGGAGAGGAACAGTAAGATAGAAACATCAATGAGAGAGAAACATTGATAGGCTTCTTCCCTCATGTCCCCCACTGGTATTTGACCTTGCAACCCAGGCATGTGCCTTGACCAAGAATCGAACCGGTGTTTCCCAGGTCGACGCTCAACCTCTTTTGTCATGTTGGTATAGCTCTCATTAAGTTACTTACAATTCTCATTAAGTTGTTTGTAGTTCTAAGTTGCTTGAGCACCCTCATAACCATTACTTTGAATTCTTTTTCTGACAAACTACTTGTCTCCATTTCATTTAGTTCCTTTTCTGGTGATTTCTCCACTTCTTTCATTTGGGGGTTGTTTCTTTGCCTCTTCATTTTAGCAGTCCAGTAGTCTGGTGCACCCGGTGAGGCAGACAAGGGTAGCAGGGGCAGGTACATGCATCCAGAGGTGACTGGCCATGCTGGGTTGCAGCAGTGGGTCCAATATGGTGGTTCCAGGTAAGACACACAGGATCGCTGTGGCAGGTCTGTGTGTATGGGGGTGTCAGGTCACATCTACCAGGTGGTGTCAGACGGTTAGAGCAGCAGGTCCCTGTGTCCAGGTGGGCCACGTGTCAAGACAGCAGGGAGGACTGAGCACTGTTCTCTGGTGGAAGGGGTGAAGTAGGCTGGGTGCTGTTCCACTGGTGGAGGGGCTGGGGCAATATGGCAGAGTGGGCTGATCGCTCTGCTCATGGACAAGTCAGGGAAGGTTGGGTCCTCCACTGTGGAGGAGGTGGGGCAGCCAGGAGTCCCCACTATGGATGGGGCAGGGTGGGCTGGGCGTCCCCCACCCCCACTACCAATATGGTAGGCTCCACGCACTGCTTGTCAATGTAGCCAGCTGGTCCTCAGGCACACCAAGTTGCTATGTCTGGTCTGTATGTCCGGTGCTTAGGGTCCCAGGTGTGGGGCCATGTGCATCTGTCTGTGGTCTAGGGGCACTGGCGCAGAACCATTCCCTGCAGCCCCCTTGTGGAATACCTTCCTGCTCCTTCAAACTGAGCACTCTCCCAGGCCCAGCAGCACATAGCAGTTGGCAGCTCCTCTGACAGAAGTGCCTGAACCACTCCCCGGAACTCCTACTCCACATAGATGCCCACCCACACCACACCCACCCACACTGCCCCTCACAAACATTCATCCACTCACACTCTCACCCTAACTCAGGTCCTGCCTGTCGCCATGTAGGTCTCCTCTGTCTCATTAAATTTTGAAGATACATGGGACAGTCTTTCTCTAACTCATTATCCTCTCAAATCCTGACCTTCGCCCTAGCTGGTTTGGCTCAATGGATAGAGCATCAGCCTGCGGACTGAAGGGTCCCAGGTTTGATTCCAGCCAAGGGCATATGCCTTGGTTGCAGGCTCAATCCCCAGTAGTGGGCATGCAGGAGGCAGCCAATCAATGAATCTCTCTCATCATTGATGTTTCTATCTCTCTCTCCCTCTTCCTTCCTCTCTGAAAACAGAAAAAAAAAAAAAAAGATCCTGTCTTTCTATTTCAGTTCCATCCTCCCTCTCTCACCCTCCTTTTACCTGGCTAACCTTGCTCACCTTTTAAATCTCGGTTTTCATCTATAGCAGTGGTTCTCAACCTTCCTAATGCCGCGACCCTTTAATACAGTTCCTCGTGTTGTGGTGACCCCCAACCATAAAATTATTTTCGTTGCTACTTCATAACTGTAATTTTGCTACTGTTATGAATCGTAATGTAAATATCTGATATGCAGGATGTATTTTCATTGTTACAAATTGAACATAAAGCATAGTGATTAATCACAAAAACAATATGTAATTATGTATGTGTTTTCCGATGGTCTTAGGCGACCCCTGTGAAAGGGTCGTTCCACCCCCAAAGGCAATGGTTCTCAACCTTCCTAATGCCTCGACCCTTTAATACAGTTCCTCGTGTTGTGGTGACCCCCAATTTCATTGTTACAAATTGAACATAATTAAAGCAAAGTGATTAATCACAAAAACAATATGTAATTATATATGTGTTTCCGATGGTCTTAGGTGACCCCTGTGTAAGGGTCATTCGACCCCCAAAGGGGTCCTAACCCACAAGTTGAGAACCGCTGATCTATAGGATCCCTTAGCTGACACCCCCCGACCCCCGCCCCGTTCCCGGGCCAAAGTGTTAACACTCAACCTGCTATATCCTACTAATTATGATGATAAGCAACATGTGTTTGCCTAACAAGACACTCTGGTCAGCTTCAGTCATCCAAATCATAGGAAAGAAGCAGCAGTTCCTCTCTTCAATAAGCCTTACTAAGAAAGTTACCTCCAAAAAAGTCAGTGGACTAGTCAGGTAACTAGGTCCTCTCAAACTACACAAATGGTTGGGTTATACTTTAATGAACAGGAATTGCTAAATAATAAGATGAAATACATAATCACAAAGTCAACAAGAAGCAAGCCTGCTGAGAAATTTAAAATTCATTTAGAAAAAACAAAAAGCTTGGCACAGGAAAACGTATGATCTCTGAAACAGCTAGGAAGTACATGGTTTTCCCCACTAGGACTCCTAATACCATTAACAACTCTCCTGATAGAAAGCAGAATTGAGTGCTTTCCCAAAAGCACAACTGCCACAGTTCTCTGCAGTTGAGCCCACATGATCAGAAAATATAGGCAAGCATTACTCAAACAATCTTGCTTATGCAGAATAGTAATAAATTTATAAAATACTGTGGTATAAATTTCTGATAATTAGCAGGGATGAGAAATGTTACATAATCAAACTGTTCACATAGGTGACCTAATTTATCATATGTGAATTGAAATAAGTTCAATAATGTGTTTATTTAACTAAACTTGGGTTAAAAGGTAACACATTTTTAAAAGACTTCTATTAAAATATTTTAAATCTTACATTTATTAATTCAAATATTTAGAACCTGAAAATTACCCTAATTACTCAGGTAAGTGAAATTTCCTAGATTAATAAAAAACCCACTCAATTAAAACATACTTCACACTTCAGCTATACAATACTATACAGCTGCAAAAAAAAAAAAAAAAAAAGAGGCTCTTTAAGTAATGACAAGATACAGAAGAAAAAAGCTCGATATAAAATGAAGGGAATAGTGTATGCTTACATTTAGGCACAAAAGCAGTAACAAGAATAAGTAATTTGCATTTGCCTAAAGTATAAATAAAACTGTTTAAAAAGGGACACAGGAAACTAGAAACAGTTGCTAGCTGTTAGGGGTTCTGTGTGTGTGCTTTGTCAGGGAAGGAAAAAGTAGGCAAAAGTATGGACAAGATGGAAGAGAAACTTTTCAATTGCTTTACATATTTTTTGATTTTCAACCAGGTGAATATTTTAGCTTTTCAAATGACTGTATATTGATTTGAAACACACACACACACGAAAAATTTCAAGTCACACTATGGTACAAGTCTGGGAGGAAAAAATAAAACAAAAACAAACGTCTTTCTTATCTAGAAATTGTAATCCAAGAAGAATTTCTAGTAACTTGTAAGTTTCCCTTTAAAAATTAAAAGTGAACATTGCTGAAAATAGAATAGCATAGTGTCTAAAAGCATAAACTAATAAAAAAGCAAACTTTGGCAATGATAGCTTATGTCTGTAATGAAGGTCAAAGTCTATCATTTCTTTCACAAACTGTCCTTTTAAGTCTTCTGAACTTTTAAACATGATTAATCAAGATAAGTTTAAAATTCAATTGGCTGTCTTCCATACTTGTTATTTTATATGTAGCAACTCATATTATTCACGTTTTTAAAGAAACTCACAGGGATATGTGTGTGTGTGTATATATATATACAAAAACAAACACATTTAAAGTGTTTGACTTTTATATGTACAATCAAAGTGGGGGAAAGGACATGCAAAGATAAGGTTAATCCGAGAGTAAATAAGTTTAAATGCAATGTACAACCTAACTTAAGGACATTAAGTACAACATTTGAGACTCTACCATACATTATGCATAAGAATTAGGTGCAAAAGAAAAAAGGAAAAAGAAGAAGAGGAAGAAGAAGAAGAAAAGAAAGAACAAGGGGGGCAGCAGAACATTTCTGAAGTTTTTAATATTGGCACTTTATTCACAATTGCAGATTTAAAATTGTAGTGTAAAACATTAATAATTACCTAGTCAATAATTTGAAAAATTATTCATCGGGTTTTATGTATTTCCTTAGAAAGCTCAATGTTGCTAGTTTCAAATGGCAACTTTTATTCAAAATGCATGAGCATTTCTAGCTGTGGTTTTTATCACTGAAATGAATACCCATAATGAGATGTTTGACTGCAGCCTCCACAAAGGAGTAGGAAGCTAGCTGACAAAATAAAAGGTGGTTCATGTGTTGTTGTTTTTCTCTTTTAAAACATCTTTACCATCAATAAATCATGAACTTGGGGGTGGAGAGGGAATGTGAGGATTTTATATAGTAACAGTAACTCCATAAAATTATACTATGTAAAGACAAAAACGAGCCAATGATGTTGTCTATACTAGTAAGTGGAAAGGGTGACTCTTAGATCCTATGTATACATTTAATAACTTGAATGTTCTATATGTTTAATGTGTAAATTATTTGGCAACTAGTTCCCTTTAAGCAGCCCTTTTACAGTGTTAGTGTATCTATTTTGTTCTCTATAAATTCTTATTACAATTATCTTTTAATAGATTCATGCTTAAAAACATAATAATGTAAACAATAATATAAACAGAGCTACTTTAAAATGGAGCTGGAGCTGCTATTCTAGCGGAACTGCCTGGCATGTCTTATGCCCCAAATCTTTGGGTGTTAAAACAGGGTGAGATAACCTCTGGGATTTGCCTAAAGCAACACTGTGTACCAAACTAGTTGGAAAGATAACAAGAAAGCAGTTATACTACTGAATTGAAATTAAAAACACTGTTTAGAATGAACATCACTATGTTTTGTTATCTACACCAATAGAAATGCCTTCCTTCTACTGATACAATTGTTATCCTTCCCTTTCTCATAAATACCCATTGCCTTTGTTTCCTAATCAGAACACTATTCCGATTTCTGTCTGAATCAGTGCTTTCCAGATAACTATTTTTATCGATCGATCTCAAATAAATGTTTGTTGCCTCTCACTTTTTATTTATAGGTGAACATAGGTTCCTATATGTTAAGAATAAGGTCCAAACTCTTTGGCAAGGATTCAAGCTCTTTCTTAACCTATGGTAATCTGCAGATGCCAAAACATACCATACTTTTCATCTTAGCTTCATCACACCCGGATATGAATCATCCTATTGTCCAGTATATCCATGCTGTATACACTAACCACCCATTAATCACTAAATGGCTATCTTGGTTATCAGATCAACTGTCACAATAGCCCAGTGCTTGTATTCAAGTAACCCTTATTTTACTTAGTAATACCCCCAAATTCAAGAGTAGTGATGCTGTCCATCCCTGGAGATTGGTAAATCCATAGGTATCCACTGAAAACAATATACTCACTGACATGAAACACTGTCAATAAAAAAGTCATGTCTGTGCTTATGAGGTGTGTTTGCTGAGAATAAGCACATATGTACATTACTCAAGAATTTGTGCAAAAAAATTTACGCAAACAAACCCAGGAGGATATAGACAAAAATGTTAATTAGTTATTCCTGGGTGACGGGATTTATAGATGATTTGCACTTCTGTCATATTACTTTGAAAACTGCCAAACTTGCACTGTACAATAGAAATACAATGTGAATCATATAAGCAATTTCAAAATTTCTAATAGCCAATACATAAATTAAAAGTAGATGCATTTTGTGATTATAGCTTATGGGTAAGTGAAATGAATAACAGCAATGTTATAAGGGGAAGCAATGCGCATTCTCTGTTGTAAGGTACTGCTACTGCCCTGGCTGGGTAGCTCAGTTGGTTAGAGAGTTGCCCCGATATGCCAAGGTTCAATCCCGGTCAGAGCACATACAAGACTCAATCAGTGAATGCATAAATAAAACGAAACTAAATTTTACTAAACATTTCAGCAAATACACTATGCTGAAACAACAAACTGATGTTTCTCTTTCTCTCTCAAATCAATAAATAAAAATTAAAAATAAAAACAAGGTACTGCTACCACCCATTTAAAATTGGACACAGATTGATTGTAAGTGTAAAGTACAAATGATGGCAAATTTTTTTTAAAAAAAGTATAAATTACTTCTTAGGAAAGAAAATGAAATCATATAAAATGTTCAATTAAAACCAAACAAAGCAGAATAAGAGTGAAAAAAACAAAGGCCATAAATAAAAAAACAGTTAACAAATATAGTCAGTATTAATGTAATTAATCAATAATCACTTTAATCCGAAACCGGTTTGGCTCAGTGGATAGAGCGTCAGCCTGCGGACTGAAAGGTCCCAGGTTCTATTCCGGTCAAGGGCATGTACCTGGGTTGCGGGCACATCCCCAGTAGGAGATGTGCAGGAGGCAGCTGATCGATGTTTCTCTCTCATCGATGTTTCTAGCTCTCTATCTCTCTCCCTTCCTCTCTGTAAAAAATCAATAAAATATATTTTTAAAAAAAATCATCACTTTAAATGTAAATGGTCTAAAAACACCAAATAAAAGATAGATTGACAGAGTGGATTTAAGGAAACAACCAACTATATGTTGCCTACAAGAAACCTGTATTTATTATAAGGACATATAAATTAAAAGCAAAGGGCACTAGCCGGTTTGGCTCAATGGAAAGAGCAACTGCCTGTGGACTGAAGGGTCCCGTGTTTGATCCCAATCAAAGGCACATGCCCAGGGTTGTGAGCTGATCCCCAGTAGGGGGCATGTAGGAGGCAGCCAATCAATGATTCTCTCTCATCATTGATGTTTCTATGTCTCTCTCCCTCTCCTTTCCTCTCTGAAATTAATAAAGGTATATTTCAAAAGATAAATAAAACAAATTAATTAACTAAAAGCAAAGGGATAAAAGAAAATATACTATGCTGACAATAACTGAAAAAAGCTGGAGCTATATTAATTGTGGGCAAAACAATGCTTCAGGGGCATTGCATAAAGGGGTCAATTATCCAATTATCCATAATCCTTCATGTGTATGCATTTAACAACAGAGCATCAAAATACTTCAGACAAAAGCTGAAAGAATCACATGGAAAAACAAATGAACTGATTATTTTAGCTGGAGATTTCCATACCCCTCTATCAATAATTGACATATCCAGTAGGCAGAAAACCAGTAAGGGCAGAGTTGAACTCAACACCATCCAACCATCAATCAGCTGGAACTAGTTCCCATTTATAGACGACTTCATCCAACAACACATTCTTCTCAAGCTCACATGGAATAATCACCAAGAGAGACCACATTCTGGGCCAAAATTTGTGGGATACAGCAAAAGCAATGCTTAGAGGGAAATTTATAGCATTGAATGCATATCTAAGAAAACAACAAAAAAGGATCCAAAATCAATAAACTAAGCATCTGCTTTAGGAAACTAGAAAAAGAGCAAATTAAATCCAAAAGAGCAGAAAAAAATTACAGCAGAAATCAATGAAATAAAAAACAGGAAATCAAAGGGAGATATGAAAAGACCAATAAAATTGATATATTTCTAGACAGGGTAAGGTAACCAAGATAAAAAGAGGGAAGACAAAAATAACAGAAATGAAAGAGGATCTATGTGCCCAAATGTAGATGTTATGAACCAATTATTTGAAGGACACAATCTACCAAAATTCCCACAAGGAAAACTAGCTAATTAGAATAAACCTCTAGTAAAGAAATTCAATCTATAATGAATAACCTTCCCAAACAGAAAACACTAGGCCCAGGTGGTTTCACTGACGAATTTCACTAAACATTTAAGAAATTATACAAATGCCCTACAATCTCTTCCAGAAGACAGAAGCAGACGGAACACTCAATAACTATTCTTTGAGGCCAGTTACCCTAATATCAAAACCAGACAAAGCTATAACAACAACAAAATTACAAATGAATACATCTCATGAACATAGATGAAAATATTCTCAGTAAGTTGAAACCAACAATACATAAGAAGAATTATATCCCATGATCAAGTTGGATTTATTCCAGATATGCAGCATTTGATTCAACATTCAAAAATCAACTCAAGTGCCCTAGTCGATTTGGCTCAGTTGGATGGAGAGAGTGTTGGGCCACGGACTGAAGGATTGCAGGTTTGTACCCTGGTTGCAGGCTGGATCCCTGGCTTCAGTCAGAGTGTTGCAGAAGGCAACCAATCAATGTGTCTCTCTCACATTGATGTTTCTTTCTCTACTACCCAGTCCACTTTCTCTAAAAAAATCAATGGAAAAACATCCTATAGTGAGGATTAACAATAACAAAAATTTACAAAAATTTTAAAAAATCAACTGAAGTAATCCATCACATTAAGAAGCTACAGAAGAAAAACCAAATGATCACATGAATAGATGCCAAAAAGCATTTGATATAATCCCACACCCATGATAAAAACTCTCAGCAAACTAAGAATTAGAGTTGAACTTCCTCAACTTGATAAAGGACATCTATAAAACCTAAACTAACATCATACATACTACTAACAAATGATATGCTTTCTGACTCAGTATGAAGTACAAAGCAAGGAACAAAGTCCCCTTTCACCACTCCTATTCAACTGGAAGCCTTACCTAATGCAAGGAGAAATGGAAATAAAAATACACATTGGAAAGGGAGAAACAAACTGTTTTTGCTTGCACATGGCATGATTATCTATAAAGAAAATCCCACAGAATTAAAAAAACAACAAAACTCCTGGGATAAATAACCAATTATAGCAAAGTTGTAGGCTACAAGGTTAATATACAAAAGTCAACTGCTTTCCTATATAGCAGTGAACTGGGATTTATAATTTAAAAACAAATGCCAATTACATTAGCACACACAGAAAAGAAAAATAAGTATAAATCTAACAAAATATATATGAGAGCTTTATGTTTACAAAATTCTGATGAAATAAATAAAAGGAAATGTAAATAAAAAAGAGGTATTTTACATTCATGGATCAGAAAACAAAATATTAAGATGTCAGTTTTTCCCAACTATATCTATAGATTCAAGGGAATCCCAAAGTTATTTTGTGGGTATCAACAAACTGATTCTAACGTTTATATGGGAGAAATATATAAAATAAAATAAAGAGAAAAAATGTTTACGTGGAAAGGCAAAAGACCCAGACTAGCCAACACAAAACTGAAGAAAAAGAACAATGTCAGAGACTGACACTATCTGACTTCAAGATTTACTATAAAGTTATAGTAATCAAGGTAGTGTAATTTTGGCGAGAAGGAACAGATAGGTGGAAGAGAATAGAGCCCAGAAGTAAACCAACATATTCAACAGATCTTTGACAACGGATCAATGACAATCCAATGGAGAAAGGCTATCTTTTTGAAAAATGGTGAAAAACTAAATATCCGTATGCAAAAAACAAACCGCAATCTAGACACTGATCTTAACACCTTTCATAAAAATTAATGCAAAATTGGTCACAGATCTAAATGTCAAATGCAAAACTATAAAATTTCCAAAACAGAACAGTAGAAAATGTAGGTGACCTTGGGATTCACTTTTTAGAAATACCAACAAAAAAAGCTGCACAATCTATGAAAGAAATTGATAATTTGGATTTCATTAAAATTAAAGATATCTGTTCTACAAAAAAAACACTGATAAAAGAATGAAAAGCCACATACAGGGAGAAAATATATGAAAAAACACACATCTAATAGTGAATGTGTTTAGACAAAGAACTCTTAAAACTCAACAATAAGAAACAAACAACCCAACTAAAAGTTGGGCAAAAATGATTATAGCACTAATCAAAAGAAAGTTTCAGTGGCTATATTAATATCAAAGTTGATTTCAGAACAAAGTATATCAAGGACGATGGGGGTCATCTCATGATGGTTAATTCTTTGAGAGGACATAACTATGAAAGTTTATGCATCTAAAATATATGAAGCAAAACTATAGAATTCCAAAGAGAAACAAATTTATATGGTGGAAGAATTCAGTACTCCTTTCTCAACAATTGATAGAGCAAATAGAAAATATACTAACTTGATATAATTAACATTTGCTCAATACTCCACCCAACAAGACTGGAATGCATATTTTTAAGTGTATGAAGAACACCAATTTAGACGACATTTTGGGCTATAAAACACTGCTCAATAAAAAGGATTCATATATAGTCTCCCCAAAAAATGGAATTAGGTTAGAAATTGATATAGAAAGACATCTGGAAAGAATCCATAAATCTCTGGAAACTAAAATGCATACATCTAAAAGAACCAGTGGGTCAAAGAAATGAAAAGGAAAATCAGAAAGCAACTTAAAAAATAAAAATGAAAATACAACATATCCAATATGTGAGACACCACTAAAGCATATTTAGGAGGATATGGATAGCACTAAATATCTGTATTACAAGATGAAAAAAGGTCTCAAATCACCTTAGTAGTTACTACCTTAAGAAAACTAGAAGTAAATTAAACCCAAACTAACCAGAAGTAAATAATAAAGATCAGAGTAGAAGCCAATAAAATATTAGTAGAAAACAAGAAAAATAATAGAAATCAATTAAAAGAAAATCTATTATTTAATCTTCACCCGAGGATATGTTTATTGATTTTATTTATTTTTATTTTTTAAAATATATTTTTATTGATTTCAGAGAGGAAGGGAGAGGGAGAGAGATAGAAACATTAATGAGAATCACTGATCTGCCTCCTGCACGCCCCCTATTGGGGATCGAGCCTGCAACCCGGGCATGTGCTCTGACCATTCAAGTACCAGGTGGTCAACCACTGAGCTGTTTATTGATTTTAGAGAGAGAGGAAGGGAGGGGGAAGAGATAGAGAAACATCGATCAGTTGCTTCCCATATGCACCCCAACTAGGGATAGAACCTGCAACCTAGGTATGTGCCCTGACTGGGAATCAAACCAGCAACCTTTGGGTGTGCAGGATGACCCTCCAACCAACTAAGTCACCTGTCCAGGACTAAACTAAAACCATTAAAAAAATAAAATTAATAAACATCTAGCCAAAATGATCAGGGGAGAAAAAAAATCTCACACGCCTGGGATTTACTTAAAAATAATTCAGGTGTGTGTGTGTGTGGGGGGGGAGGGTCAGAGTGGGGAAGGTGGGTAGGAATATAAAGCAAACAAGATTAGCTATGAGATGATAATACTATCTTACTTTGTATGTGCTTAAGTTTCCATAATAAAAATGTTTTTGTTTTTTTTTTAACTTGAGGTAGCTCTAAATGTACCTCATATAAATTGCCCAGAATATAACCCCTTTTAGGTAAAATGCAGACAGATGTAAATATAAAATATACACATCCTATGCATATAAAAAGGGGAAGAGTCACATCAAACAATTAAGAGCTTTCTATGGAGCCTAGCTGTATTGAGAAATGAGAGTTAAAGGATGATTTTAACATTTAACTCTGTACAGTACATTGTGTGCGTGTGTGCACACTTTAAACAATGAGTATAATTGGGTGTTACTTTTGTACTCAATAAATATTATGCATAAGCACATAAAAATAGCCAGAAAATACTGAAAAGGAGAGTAATGAAGGACTTAATGCTAATCAAATAATATCATCATTATAAAGCTACACGAATTTAAAACTCTGTGTACTGACAAATAAAATAAATAGAAGAGAATGCAGAAGTGGATCTAAACAATCTGGTAATTTATTAAGTAAATTATAAAGGTAGCATTTCAAATAGGTGGGAGAAAATAAGTGGTACTGGAATAACTAGCCATTTGTAAAAATATAAAGCTGGATTTCTACTATACTCATTTTCCAAAGTCACTTCCAAAAATATCAAAGATAATAAGTTCAAAATAAAACCATAAAAGTACTAGGAAAATGTGAGTAAATATTTTTGCAATTCTGAGCTAGGACAGTATTAAATAAAAACCTGATACACAAAAATTTAAAACCAATACAGTGACCAAAAACAGTTCTATCAAAGATAAACAAAACGACTGCCAAAAATATTGTAATTTTTAATTTAATTACTATCCCTAAAGAGTTCTTCCAGTTACTATGAAAAAACCAGGTAGAAAAATGGTCTAAAGACAACAAAAGCAATTCACGTAAGAAATATAAATGACCAACAGATATGTAAAGATAATTAACTACAAATGGAACAATGAGAATTTTTGGCCAGTGCAACTGTCAAAAGCAAAAAAAATTTAAATCCTAGTGTTGATGAGAATATATAGAGTTTGGTAACAACTATTTGAGAAGACAATCCAGCCATATCTATTAGTATTTCTAATGCCCTCTAACTTCATTTCTTAGAATTTATTCTATAGAAATACTTGGAAAGGATACATAAAAATATGTATTTGAATGTTCATTATAGCATTGTTTCTAAAGGTGAAAACTTGGAAAGTAAACATACCCATTGTTGAGCTAAATTGTGTCTCCCTAAAAGATATGTGGAAGTCATAACCCCTGTATCTGTGAATGTGACTTTATTTGGAAAGAGGTTCTTTGTAAATACCACCAAGTTAACATTGCAGACCAGTAGTTTTATTGCTAGCTTTATCCAGTGGCCAGATACGTTTCTACTGAATGAGTACAAAAAACATTTTTACATAAATGTTAAAGGCACACCTTAAAATTAAATACCCATTGCATTTTGAAGTTATTTATTACATGTTCTTACAAGGTAATATCTTTTTAAAGTATGATACTTTGTAAAACACTGTGTAATATGAAAACATGCGCATTCTCGTGATCCCTCCGCAATGTGTTAAGATGAGGTCATTAGGAACGCCACTAATCCAATGACTGGTGTCCTATTAGAGAAGACAGAGACAGACAAGCAGAGAACACCATGTGATTATATAGGCAGAGATCAGAGTCATGAATCTATAAGCCAAGGAACATCAAGGACTGCCAGCAAATGCCAGAAGCTAAGAGAGAGAGGCATGGATGGGACAGATTCTCAGTGTCTTTAGAAGGAACCAACCCTGTGATACCTTAATTACGAAGTTCTAGCCTCCAGAAGTATGAAAATAAATTTGTTTTAAGTCACCCAGTTTATGGTAGTTGGCTATGGCAGCCCTAGAGGTTAAGAAGTTACAAGAAATGCATAAAATACAGGATGAAGTAATAAAAAGTCTGCGACAGATATAAATGGAAGTGAAAATATATGAAAGTTAAATTAATATGTGAAAAAGTTTAAATTACAGAATATGTATAACACCATTTTCTGATAAATTAAAGAGCACATCTTTTTTCCCTTTCAACTCCTCATTGAAATCTATCCTTCTCAAATGCTGGCCAAGTCAAAAACGAGCCAGACTGCCTCCCTTTGTAATCTTGACCTGCACTGACACCATCACAGATCTAATTCCACTTACAAGACCTCAATAACAACACTCTGCAAAGGATTCCAAAGCTTTAGTCCTGCAATTCTTACTAATTTAGCCATTTCCACTAGGAGGTTCTGTTGTCATCTGGAATTCACAAAGCTATTTTTTTTTTCTTCACAGTGTTTTCTAGAATATAGCTTTGAAATGGCAACTAGATTTCATCTACTATGAACCTGGACTGGTTAGTGTGGCTGCCTTTAGGCATATGCTGAGTATTCAAAGACCACTCCTGGAAGCAGTAAGGAAAAATGCTGTGAGGGCTAGATGGTGTGTGCCTTGAGCACAAAGACCAAGGACTTTATATCTCTCATAATCCTTTTTATGTTGCGGATGCTGCTATAATTCAGGTTCCTTAGCCAGCCCAGGCCTCCTGAGATAAGTCTGAAAGTGTTTAGTAGATGCCCTGCCAGTATGGCTCAGTGGTTGAGCATCAACCTATGAACCAGAAGGTCATATGGTCAGGGAACATGCCCCGGTTGCGGGCTGGATCCCCAGGAGGCAGCAAATCAATGATTCTCTCTCATCATTGATGTTTCTCTCTCTCCCTCTCTCTCTCAAATCAATAGAAATATTTTTTAAAAGTGTGCAATAAACTTTAAAGCATTCCTATTAGAAATAATTTCCAGTTTTCCCCATCTCTAGATCCTTCCTATCTCGACACTTTTTGAATCAAAAATCTTTAGATCCCTTGCTACTTAGGGACTAAAGCTCAGCCTCTAAATCTGATCTTCCAAAATCTGGGATCATTTTACCCTTCCTCATCATTCACTATTTCCTCAAGAAAACACAATTCTCAGTTTTAGCCAAGCCAATCTATTAAATACTTCCAAATACTCCATGCAAATTTTCTACTCCAAACTTGCTCCCACATTTCCCCATACTTCCACTGAGCTGCTTCCTTATGACATAAATTCATAAGGTCCTTCTATGTTCACGCCCCACAATGATGTATCCCAGTGATCCCTCTTTCCTCTCTATTCAAATTTTTATTATAGACTAGCTTTAAAACATATTTTTTGTGTGCATAATTTTTGTGTTCCCCAGCTATGTAGTAAGCACCGAAGGGATAAGAACTGAACCTTAGTTATCCCTCCCTTCTATGTATTTCAAGGTACTGGGAGGTGGTTATGTACTCAGTAAGTCCTCAATACTTGATCATGATGATATTTCATTAATAAAAAGTAAAGAAAATCATTTGCGTTTCTGACTAAATTTATGCATTGCTTATAAATCAATCAGTTCCATTATTATGAAAATTTCTTAGATATTTAGGTATCATCCGATATTTTTATGGCAATAAAAGTATTCACCATACTAGAGGAAGCATTTCACTTAAAATTTTTAATTTTGGAACCTGAGGTATAATAAACAACTTTGCCTCTATTTTAATTCTTAAAAATACTAGATAATTTTAACTTCTCCAAATCTAATATAAAGTTTAACTTTACAATGAAACTTGCCCTAAAGTCACTGTATATTTGGCTCATAATAATTTCTATCTCCTCATATCATTTTTAACAGCACATTATATTACTGAATGTCTTTCTTATTTCCTTTTTGTTTCACTTTGCCTCTACAACACTGATTCCAAAATGAAAGTGATGTTTCCTTATTAATTTCATTTTCTTATACTGATATTATAGTGGTGTAATCTACTACTACTTCTAAGAATACTG
Organism: Myotis daubentonii; assembly: GCF_963259705.1. Lineage (NCBI taxonomy): Eukaryota > Metazoa > Chordata > Mammalia > Chiroptera > Vespertilionidae > Myotis > Myotis daubentonii. The sequence continues at coordinate 18,851,760 of NC_081849.1, forward strand.
ATACGGATAAAAGCAGAATATACTTTTTTTACACTGTACTTATGAATAAAGTTAAATATGTGAAAATCTTCTAATTACTGAACACTTAAAAATACTTAACACCTAAAAATACTACACTGTTCAGTCATACACCAATAAAAATATATTTACATCTAGTAATCTATGTTACTGTAGACAAGAATGTATGAACTTGTTTTGCTTCCAGAAGCTTTACAGTAGAAGTGAACTCTATTAACCCTTTGCGGTCATTTGTCTACTCTCAGCCACCAAAGCTTTTTTACCGTTCCGGTAGTTTGTCTGCTCTCAGCCACCACGGCAAGGAACCGTACGAATCTTAACTCTATTCATTCATGTATCAGTTCATAATTTCTCTGAAAGCTCTTAAGTGTCTAAGCGACCTTGTCACAAACCAAAACATTGCCCCGACAAATCGGAGATATCGAAACTCAATATAAACAAATGCCGTCGTTCCACACTCGCCATGCAAAACACCGTGGCGAGTCAGTCGCCTTTTGAGAGTGAAGAAATCGACAAGCTTCGGAGATACTTCGCAGAATTTCAAATAAAGCTTTACAAATTACGTTTAACTGTAATTAGGCATTCTCGCTTGTTAAGATATTTCAAAATAATACTCCAAAATGGCAAAAAGAAAGTTACCTAAAGAAGTGTACTGCGAATCTGACAGTAACGATGAAGGGTTTTATTTTGGCACCTTGAATACTGACTCTGACGTAGACAGTGATAACGTTTGTAGTAATTCTATGAGTAGTGACGTAGTTCCAAAAAAGAATTAATAAATCTTGTTTATCCTTCATAATCTTGCATGTTATGTATCACTGCTCTTTCAATGGAAATTAATTCCGACCAGTACGGCACCCATGTCCAAATTTAATACGACCGCAAAGGGCTAAATATCATATCACTAATAAAATTTCATGTAAGAAATAAGGTTCTAATTGGAATTAATTTGTCAACAAGAGAAACTCTTAGAAACAACTCCATCTTAATTAAAAGGCAGCATACTTCTAATAAGCCAAGTATTATTTGCAATCACAAGAAATAATTCATAATAATTCAAAATTAGTTAAGACTGACAATCCTATTACTAATGCCTTTCAATGATGTTCACCTGACTTTTCAAAGTAAAATATTTATTAAATTGTGATGCTTAGGAAAAGGTTAGTAAGAAATGGGAATTTGCAATGAAATGATTTCTGATTACCTACCTCTCACTTAGATATATACTATCTTTGTCTCCAGAGTGCAAAACACATGTATGCCAAAATTAACTGAAGGCTATTCTTTTCCTGCTACAGAGTCGCTGGCATCTAGAAAGTTATAATGATAGAACATTAAAGCTGGAAAGACTGGTGTTATCTTGTCCAAGCCCTCATTTTCAGATTAGGAAAAGGAGGTTTAAAGGCAGAGATTCTTGTTCACGTTCACAATTAACTGATGGTAGTGGAGCACAGACTAAAACCCAGGAACTGTTTAACTCTTATACCAGAATCCCTTTTTTCCTCTTCGGTCAGCAGCCAGGGGTGCTATAGCTAAGGCTGCCTAGAATTCCCCATAGTTTAGTTCCAGCTACTGCTTAACTCTAATTCACATACTCTGTAATTAACTGACATTTAAATACAATTGTTAGAATTTGCCTAAATCAAAACAAATACAATACAGAGTTCAAATTTTTACTTTAAAACCTTCTTGCCAGTAACAGGAATGGTACTAATGATGGCATTCTTTCACATGCTTTTCCAAACTCCCAGAACACTTAGTGTCAGGCACTCTAGGTGCTTTACATACATTATTGCATTATTTTATAAATCCTTGACTAAGCCCATTTTACAAATCTAGACACTAAGGCTCATACTGGTTAAGAAATTTTCCTGTATTATAGAGCAGTGATTTTCAATGGGTGTGCCACAAGAATTTTTAAAACATGCAATACCTGACTATTTAGTCAGGGGAAATGACCGCTCTTCAATTAGACTGTCAAATAAAAAAGTGACAACAGCCAACACAACAGCCATCCGGTACAAAGGAAATCAAAATCATGCCCATTTTTTTTGTCATATCAGCAAAAAAATCTATTTTTTGGTGTGCTGCAGAATTTAGTAGCTTATATGTACCATGAGATGAAAAAGGCTGAAAACCAATGTTATACAGCTTATAACCCAGGTCTGGATTCTTGTAAATATCCACTCTGTTACTTTGTAGTCACCTTTTTCCTCTATACTACAGGAAAGATTAATTTCTCAGTTTTGTATATTCCAAATCCCATGAATTTTTAACCTTTTCCTTTCACATTACTCAAGGTGAAATACATTCCTAGCCCTAACTCCCTTAATTCAGGCCTTCATCAACACAATGATCCCTCTAAGCACCCTTCCCTCAGTCTATCTAGACCTACTTAAGGATTTAGAGCAGAAACAAGTAACTGTTGAACAGTTACTGATACCACCTATCAGTAGCAACATTAAACCACTTTGTTTTCTTAACAAATGAAGACTTTATTAGTAGAACATTAGAAATGGAAGATCTTAACAACCTGATGAAGCAGTAAGAAATGCTGAATGTGTTCCTAAGCAATAAACAAGTTAGCAATTAGAACAATTCAAAGAGTATTCAGTGATCTGTATGTTAGATGTTATCAAAATTATATACATATAGAAAACTACACAAGCATAAAGTCCAATCTCCCAGAATTATATACAGGACGAGAAAACAAACACCTAAAGAATATAAGCGAGTACTAGGAATTAAATGAAATAAAGATTAAAGTTGGTTAATAAAAATGGTATCATTAAATCTTGAAACAAACAAACCAGGTGAGTATGAAAGGGAAAGGTAACTGCCAACATTACTAAACCCCAATCCTTTTAGGCCAGAGATGGTTGGTTGCAGAGAGCTAGTATAAGGTTCTATTTTTTCCAATCCTTACCTAATTTCCTACTCAGGACTATATATTAAACTCCACTTGGCAAGAGAGCACATACTCTTTATAGAAAATAAGTTAAACCACACTACATGAAAGACAACAAAACTAACTACAAAACAAAACCTGATAATCTTGTTTTAGCCCTTTTTAATTATTCTAGAAAACACTACCAGCTAATGAACTATTTACTTTATGTGGAAGTACATAACACATACATTACATATAACTTTAAATAAAACCTCAACTTTCACAAAATCTATTTTTAAAAACTGAAAAAGCAAAGATTTACTGAAGATTCGCCTTCTCCATGAAACCATCATCAATAGTCTCAACTTACATCTGAGTATATTTTCATCCAGTGAGAAAGTTCTGCATACTCCTGCTGGTGACTATTCTTGTCTTTATAACAATTCCCTTCCCCAACTCCTGTTATCTAAAGGGGAAGAAATCCTACTAGGGTCTTTTTAATTATCCTTGAATTCCTACCAGCGCTGCCTTAATTCAGGCCCTCAACACATTTCACATTGACTATATAAACACCTATCTGACCTCCTTTGTCTTCCTTCTCATCATCCTCAATCCACCTCCTGTGGTGCCTCCCCCTTCCTCCCTAAACTTTCTAAAAGTCAAATCTGACCTTGGGTTCCTCACTAAGTAGTGTTAATACTTGAACTGTCTCGCTCTCACATCTATGAAATAAATACACATTGATATTTTAAAGGGATGGAGAAATGCTGTACTAAAATAACCTGTTTTAACTTAATTTACCTTAATTCACAAAATACAGACCAAAGGTTCAGGGGAAACCTATTAACATGTCCAATGTGCTTCAGGGTTACCCTGTCAGAAAACTGTGGACAACAGCAGTGGTTCTCACACTGTGATAGGTGCCAGTCTTCTGGGAAGCCTGCTAAAAATCGAAATGCCCAAGTTCCACATCAGACCCACTGAATTTGAATATCATCTAGGAATTCAGTGTAGTTATATGCATTTGTAAGATCATCTCCACATAATTCCAATGCAAACTAAATTTGAGAACCCAAGCAGAGACCCTCCTTGCTCCATAACATACTATTATTGGTAGGTCTCCTGACTTTCCAAGCTGTTTCATACCTTTCATTAACCTGGGGGAGTGCCCACTAATCTTAAATATTTAAGTATACACCATTCTAAAAAAGCTTCTACTCATCCTCTCTTTTGGTCCCCTAAGTCTTTATAAAAATAATAGCCCATATATTTACATACAGTCCTAATCCACAGCCCCACTGCCCCCATAAGATGGTACCACTATTTCGGAGATGAGAAAACTACTTTGAGGACAGGGAGCTTACCTTGTGCAAAGTGACCACCTGAGTCTGAACTCTTGTCTGACTACTAAGCAACACAGTTTCCAGGGTAACATGCAGCTTCTTACATATCACTCTGAAGTACTGACTTACACATCAGTTTACACATTTGTTTCTTTTTTACACAGAAAGCTCCCTGAGGGTAGGCATCGACCCTGGTTTGACCTCAACATCTAGTTACTCAATACATATTTGTTGAGTGAATGAAAGACTGAAATGCCTGAGAGCTGGCACTGTAACTACTCCTCTGAATACACTTGCTTAACAAATTTGGTTTGACCTGTAAATCTTATTGCGGAACTTTTTAAAAAAAAAATGAAACAACTTATTTCAGTATTATCTTAAACTACAAAACAAAACAAACAAAAAAAAAACCCCTGCATAGTCAGCAAAGGGGGAAAAAAAATTGTTCCAAAAATTAAAATATCATTCTTACTTTACTCTCTAATAACTGGAAATGACAAATATTAAAGTAATCTTTGCAATAATTTCATACCAGGAGAGCAGGTAACTATAGCAGTGTGGTTTTTAAATGACAGAAATTCAAAAGGTAAAGTTTATTAATAGAGGACATAAAGAAATTAAGCGCTGAATACAGTTTATTTGGCAATCCATTTACACTAACTAGTAAACAATGTTATCTTTATCACTGTATTCTTCCACATCTGTCATTTATTGAAACCCGTAATCCTTATAGGTAAGCACAGAGCAATTAGTCAGTATACTTGCAATGTCCTTCCTGCCCAAAGCTAATGTGTTTGGTATGTAAAACAAAGTACATACAACTACTTGCTGACAGCAAATGTAATAAACCAACCATGTTTTTATTTTCCATTTGCAGATAATTTAACATTTAAAGTGCTAGAGATTTACCTAAGTTGGAAATATGCAATAAATTAGGGCTTAAATAAGAACTTAAACTTTAATTACATCGATGTTGGGTTGAACAAAAGTTATTATTCTTTTAACACCACTTGTAGAAATAAAGCAGTAACGAGAGAGAAAAACCACTTCTAAGACAACATGATGTAGTGGAAAGTACAACAGACCAGGCATCGGGAGTCGTGGTTTCCTAGTTCTGGTCACATTACTAAATTGCTCTGTGACTTAGGGTTCACTGGCACAGTTTTCTCATTTGTTTAAAAAAAGCTGGGGGGTGGGGCGGGGGTACTTGGTTATCTTTACATTAGTTTCCCAAAATTCCGATTTTAAGCCACCTCTCTTATTTCATTCTTTCCGTAAGTCAACTCAACGTACGTCCTGTGAGCTCTAACTTTTGAAATATGAAACACATCTGAACCGACTGTCCCGACTCAATGTCCAGTTGGACAGGTGGACGCCTATACAGTTAACCATTAATGCAGTAATTCTCCCGGAAACGCTCTAAGCCTAACTTCCAAAGCAGGTGGAGCAGGTCTTGACACATTGAACGCCACCACGCCAAGTGGCAGAACGGTCCCACGGACATTTCTGCTGGTGCTTCGTGGGTCCCCGCGGCACCCACCCCGCAGGTGCTCACGGAGCAACGAGGGGAGAAAGGCACCCGCAGCAGCGTCTCTGCAAACTCAGCGGCGGGCGGCTGCACCCGCTGGACGAGGCCTGCGCCGCGGCACGGAGCCTCCCCACCCCCAGGAGCGGCAGCGGCCAATGTCAGGAACGCTTCCGTCAACAACACACATTCCCGGCCCCTGCCCCTTCCCACCGCGGAACTGCCGGCTCCCAACCGGCCATCGGGGGGTCTGAGGCCGCACACCGCCAACCTAAGGCTCACTCGCAGGCCCCCAAAGGTCAAGAACGACCACAGACCTCGGCTCCCCTGCGCAGGGGTGTGGGGGGAGCCGCCCCTCCTCCCACCAAGGTAAAAAGAAAGAAAAACCAGTGGGGAGGAGAGGGATAACCAGGCCTCTGGGCGAGATTCCTAGAGGAATAAGACCCGCTGCTCGGCAAGGGGAGGCAGGAGCATGGCCTGCCCTCGTCCTGAACCGATGCGCCCGACTGCATTCCCTGCTGCAATTCTCCAGGGGCATTAAAAACAACTCCATGGCCCGATTCATTCATATCTGGGCTTCCTTTCCCCGCCGACCCACGGCTGAGACCTCTGGCCTGGTGGAGACCCAGCGGCAGGAGGTGAAGCCGGGGCCGGGCCGGGGGCCCGGGGGCGACGACCCAGCCGCTCCGGCAAGAACCCCGCGTCGGGACCTCCCCGCGACAAAGTTTGAACCGGCAACCAGGGTGCGGACCTGGCCGATCGGGGCTCCGGGACGGGCACTCCCCGCTCCCGGGCAGCTCCGGAGGCGGCGTCGGGGGCCGCGGCGGCCCGCACCGCCCGCACCCGGGCAGCGGACCTCGGGAGCGGGGTCCGGGGCGCCGACGCGGGGCCCGAGGCCGGGGGAGGCCTGGCCGGCAGCCCGACCCTCCGCGCGCCCCCGCCTCCTGCCCACTCCCACTCCCCGGCCCGGGAGGAACGGCGGCGGCGGCGCCGCGGGTCTCGGCCACTGACCACACATTTCTTGCCGAGGAAGGTGAAGAGGGACTCGTTCTCCTGCGGGGTGAGCAGCAGGGACCCCACGTTGGCGACCCTCCGCGGCGGCGGCTGCTGGCCGGAGCTCATGGTTCCGCCGGCGGGGCTGCGAGTCCGGGGCCGTCTCCTCCGGCGAGTGGGCGAGCGCGCGTTCCCCTCGGTGACAGGGGCGGGAGGAGGGGAGTCACAGGCTCAGCATCTCGCAACTCCTCCGGCGCCAGGAGGAGGCGGCGGCGGCGGCGGCCGCGGGAAGGAGGAGCCGGCGGCGGGCCGCGCGCAGGAAGGGGAGCCCCCGGCTCCGGCCCGGCGAGGCTCTGGCCGGACGGCCGCGGTCCTCGCGCTCCGGCGACCGCGTTTACACTCCCCGCTCCGCCAACCCTCCTCCGGCGGCGGCGGCCGCACGATCCAACATGGCTGCGGGGCGGGCGAGACCACGGACGCAGGGCGCGGGGGAGCGCGCCGGAAACGCGCGGCTGCGGGCCGGCCGGGACGCACCACCCCGTGCGCCGCCGCGGGTCTCGCCGCGCCGCCCGGGCCCCGCCCCCTTCCGGCGGAGGCGTGCGCCGCGCGGTCGCACGGGGGCTGCGGTCCTGCGGCGGGACCCGCCGCTGGTGTCATCGCTCGGCTGCTCCAGGCTCCAGGCTGCGGCCGGGAGGGAGGCCGGTCTCCGCCGCGGATCTGCGGGCCCCTGTTGCGCACGGACACGTTTGAGAAGCGCCCGTGCGGGCCCCGGACCCTGGATCCCGGCCCCGGAGCGGCTGTTGCTTGTGGGGCGCGGCCGCGGGACGTCACCCCGCAGTGGAACCGGAGGCCGGCGGGACGCCGGGGGGGGGGGGGGAACATGCGCTGCCCCGCGCCCTCGCGGGTCTCGGCCGGAGCCGCAGGTGCCCGGCTTCCTTGCACTTTGCCCGGACTGGGTGCTGGGTGCTGGGCGCGGGGGAGCCCACAGGCCTCGCCCGGGGTTGCGAGGGAGGGATCCTGCTGCTGGCGCTGCGGAAACACCAGGAAAGTCCTCCCGCGGCTCACGGAGGCCAAAGTATTTGCGGCATTTAAGCTCAAGCTCTTCCTTAAAGGATCCTGAAGACGTTTTTCCTCCCCCCTGTCTGGGGAACCGGAAAATAGTCCTTTTTTTCTTTGCATCTTTCGGTTTCTCTTAAACCCCGAAGACCTTGTTTTCTTTGATCCAAAGTGATCGTGCCTGTTTTGGAATGTCACACAGGAAAATGACATCTGGTTTAATACTTAGAAGTAAATCTCAAGAATTAAAAACAAAACTGTATGTCTCAGAGTATTAAAGGTTACCTAAGAGGAACCCTTCGGTTCAGTCAATTAAATATGAAACAACTGTTGTGAAACGAAGTTTTGGGATATGGATATATAAATACTACCCACAGCAGTGAATTTTAGACTAAGCATCTGACTTACCGACTTTAAACAAATCAGCATTTATTGCATAAACTTTACCCATCATGTTTGCTAATTATTCAATTTCAATAAAAAAGTTAACCATCCTATGCCAAATCAAATTTGGTAAAACTATTTGATTGTAACATCTGCGATACGATACAAATCCCGAAAGTACTACGGGGATTGATAAACCATTATCAGTGCACTTCGGGAAAATATAAAAATTAAAACATTAAAGCTGTCCTTAATAGCATGAGCTAAGTAGGAATAAATCTGCAAAGGAAAATGAGATCATGTAATCCTTGGACTCCACATAAAATATGGATATTTCAAAATTACACTTGATTAATAATGTTAGGGGAAAGGTGACTTTTAAAAAAAGCAAGTGGGCCCAGGCCGGTGTGGCTCAGTTGGTTGGGCACCGACCTGTGAACCAGGAGGTGGTTCCATTCCCTGGCAGGGCACCTGCCTGGGTTGTGGGCTCCATCCCTGGTGGGAAGCGTTCAGGAGGCAGCAGATCTGGATGATTCTCATCATTGATGTTACCATCTCTCTCCTTTTCCCTTCCTCTTTGAAATCAATTTTTTAAAAAGCAAATGGACTTTTTATTAAGTAATTATGTTTATAAATGCAATGGTAGAAATGTAAACCTAGAGTTTTCTCTGAATTACCGAGCTAAAAAAAGAAACCCGAAGCTAAAGCAGTTTGTCTCTTGAATCAAACTTGAGGTCCCTATAACTTCAAACCGCAGTAACAGTGGAAAGCATGACAAATTCTTGTGGAATGATAGAAAGTAGATCCCTAATATTTTCAAACCCGTGAACCAGGATAGTAGCAAAAGTACAGGCTTCAGATAGGCCTAAATTTGAGTTCTTGTTCTAACCACTTAACAACCTTATGGACTTTGGATCAGTGCTTCTCTGAGTCTCATTTCCTCATCCATAAAATAGAAAATAATTTTTATTTAATAAAGGTATAGTATAAATAGAGATAATTAACTACTTCAAAGTTGTAAGATTTACCAAGACAACATGTAAAATACCTGATACATCATGGTTCTCAAATATTATCTGTCATTGAGGATTATTGTCTATAGCAGCCGTGGGCAAACTACGGCCCGCGGGCCGGCCCGTTTGAAATGAATAAAACTAAAAAAAAAAAAAAAAAGACCGTACCCTTTTATGTAATGATGTTTACTTTGAATTTATATTAGTTCATACAAACACTCCATCCATGCTTTTGTTCCGGCCCTCCGGTCCAGTTTAAGAACCCATTGTGGCCCTCGAGTCAAAAAGTTTGCCCACCCCTGGTCTATAGTCTGCCTCCCCTTGGCTAAAGGGTCAACAGTTGTGTTGAAATGGGGATTTTTTTTTCTAACCTTTGTTCTACCTAAACCTGATACTTTGAAAACTGTCCCTCATATTTAGAATTCTATGTAATTCTCCAAATACATAGTGATTACTTTGGGCTACAGTTCCTTGGCCAGCAGAATTTCTGATTAGGCTGTATATTATGCCAATAGGCTATATGTCCCAGCATTCCAAAAGTACAAAGCCTTTTAAAACTAGAAAGCTAAAGACAGGATCATATAAGTTTCTAATGAATAAAGACTGAAAGGTAGCAATTTTTATGCTAGAATGCCTGCTTTAAAACTTGTCCACTGAAAGATGTGGAAGAGGGTTAAGGAAAAAAAGCTGTGGGAGCATGGGTGAATGACGGTAGCTATGAGTTGAAGACTCCCACACAGAGAACTATTGGGTTCCAATCATTTCATAACTTCTTGTTAGCTGACACTATTTGCTTTCATTACTCCGCGCCCCGCCCCCCTCCCCGCCCCCCAGGAAATTTTAAATGTCTTATCTATTTCTAAGTGAAATTTTCTATTTGCCGTTTTTTTTTCTTTAGAAATGAAGATAGAAGATTATAACCACCAGAGACTTTTCTTTCTCAACCCCAAACTATTTCTTTAACTTTTCCTCAAATTTTTAAATACGGAATTTTGTCCACAAAATTGCAATTTCAGTTCTTATTTTCTGCTTGGTCATTATTTTTGCCATTATCTGGGCTTTTTCCAACTCTTTGTTCTTAAAATGTGGAAAATGTAAGTGTGAACACTGTATTGGAACTAAGACTTTCTTCCTCTTTGGAACATTTGAACAAGCAATATTTGGGGTTATCCCCTTTACCATGCATACAAGTGTCTGTTTTTCCATGTCCATCCTGAGACCAAGCAGTACTGTCTGTACTTTTTTCAAAAGTTTTAGCAAGTCCTTTTTTCCTTTCATTCTTGATAGCATATCCTCTCTTTGTCAGAACATAAGACATCTTTCTCTCTGTTTCCTTTGGCAAGTTATTTTATCTGAAATTCTTTTTAGAGATTGGATTTGATCCAGGAAATGAGAAGGTTTCTATTTCCCTTCAACTAAGTTTGTAAGCTAGGTTAAAAAGACTAGGAATTTTTATCTTTATATACATATAAAATGCATATACTGAATTATGGATATTTCTTCCATTTGACTTTCTTTGACTCAATTAGAACCTATTTAGTACTTTTATTTTCTTCTTTCTTTGCTATAATCCCTTAAAGTGAAGCCCTCATTTTAACAGGAAACATTAGGGTAGTTTATTTATAGAAATGAGGGCAAATTTTTAGATGCATTCCTGCTGTTATTATATCTTGCACATTTCTTCTGATCCTTTGATAATACAGCACACTTTTCTTCTTTACAAACATTATTGTTTATGTACTGCTACAAGTCCTCCAAAACACCCTGTTCCCCTTGCGAAGGTTAATTAAAAGGTAGTGACACCCTTCATTGTAGGGCAAGGTAGAGGCAGCTACACCCAGGATCTATGCCATTCAGCAGCCATTGTAGCCATAATTACTGGTACAGGCTTGACTACGGCAGAACTGAGCTATAGAGACGACAAACCTGGATACAGCAGGAGATGAATGTCACATCTCCCATGCAGCCTCCAAGTGCCATGGGTTTAAAATGTTCGCATTGTAAAATATCTGTGTACATTTTTATGTAAATGTTGCATATGGCAGTGTTTTAGAGAATTTGTTCTAGTACTTGTTTTCCCAAGTTAAATGTTCAGTCTTTTCTTTTTCATTAACTAAAATCTTAAAAAATAAGCTACCAAACTTTTTCTCTCCCTCTCCCTTTGTAATTCGTTTCACAAAGCCTCTTTAGGGCTTTAATTTTTAGGAATGCATAGCTTATTTACCGCCCATTCTGATTTCTTATTGATGTTAGTGAAAAATTGAATTCTTACTATGCTAGTGCATTACCAGTGATAGTTACCACCAATTACTACTAATATATGGCCTAGTCTCCAGATACCTAGTACATACCTTTATTCAAGAAATGATTTGAAGAACTAAGTATGTTATTAAGTATGTTACAATTCCCAGAATGCTACTTACTGGTTTTCTCCTCTCTGCTCCTTAACTTTAAGGAATATTAAATGGCTCTCAGTTTAATTATACCAGATAAGAGGGAAAAACATTGGCTTTATTATAACGTGCTCAAGGATAATTTGCATTATGGAGGAGTTGGCAGTGTGAATACTCATGATGATTTATAAAAGTGATATATGCACATAACTTTAAAAATAAAATAGTACTACAAAACTTAAACAAAAAAAAAAACAGAAGCTCCATTTACTCTCCCCAGAAACATCTACTTTATACTTCTAGAATTTACTGAGGTACTTCTAAATAATATGCTAAGCTGCTATGTATTGATCAATTAATTTAAAGCATTACCTAGCAATTTCCTATCATAACTGGTGAGAATTCTCTCCTTAAACTACCACTTCCCCTTTTCTCCTCCCCTGGTGTAAGTTATAGTACAATTTGTATTTTAATTATTATTACATAGAACAATGTATTCTCTAGTGATTCAAGTATTGCACTATGACTATGGTTACATTCTTGTACCACTTTAATTTTTTGGTTTTTTTCCCCCCTCGATATCATCTGTTTTTTTAATTTAAATTTTTCATTTTTTTCTGTATTTTCAACAACTATAAACTCTCATCTCATATATTTTCCATGTAATCAAATGTATCAGAAATATGTTAGATTCACTTATGGTTTTTGTTTTTTAATCAGAGACTTCCCAAGGCCCTCCATCCTGCTATATTAATCTAGATATGCTGTCTTGGCTACATGGCTATTGTCTGGGGTTTTGTGTAACCTCTATTCTGTGTTGTACCCTCTATGTCTTAGATCTATGTTATATATGTTGCTTTATTCCCTTGTTTTGGTAGCATATATATTTTTTCCTAGGGAAAAAATGTATAGAAAGTAACATTTTGAGATCTTGTATATCAGATCATGTCTAATTCTCATCCTTGACTGATTAAACAGGATATAGAATTTCAGATTGAAAATCAGTTTACTTCAGAATTTGAAGGTGTTATTCCATTGATTTCTAATTTTGAACATTGCTGTTGACATATGATGATGTTATTTTGATTCTGATCCTCTGTGTATGGCTTTTTACTATCTCTAGAAGTTTTAAGAATATTTTGTTTGCTCATGAAATTGTGAAATTTGATGATGTTCCATATTGGGATCTTCTTACGTTCATAGTACTGGATATACCAAAGGCCCCTTCTATCTAAAACTCATGTATTTTAGTATTGGAAAGTTCTCTTGTGTTATTTCTCTCTCTCTCTGAAATGCCTGTTTGTCAAATGTTAGACTTCCTGATTCATTCTCTATGCAACCGGAAAGTACCCCTGAGTTTCACTCTGTAATCACACTAGTGAACTCTCATCTCTGGACACAGACACCATAAATTCACTGTTAAAGTTGGAAACTGGAAACTAGAATTTCTCCTGGGTTTCTAAAAGCTGTGTATTTCTTTGCCAGAATGGATTTCTTCGTGCCACTGCTTCTTTATGTACTTAGAAATCACAGTTGCCCATGGGTTTGACTGTTTAGAGAAAAGTCAAATACTTGTACCCTTGCTGCAAGATAGCCTGAGAGTTCAAGTGCAACTTTAGAGATCTACAGATTCACAAGATCAGAAATTCTCTGAACATAGGAAGGCTATTCATAGGCACTCATTAAGTTTGGGGAGAGGATGGCAACAAATAGTGAGAACTTCAAGGAATTGAATGTGTGGGCAGAAAAATAATTTTCCTTCTACCCTTCTAAGTTCTTCTGATTAGAGTAATAATCAAATTAACATGAGACAGATTGACAGGAGAAAATGACCAAGTTTATTATGCTTGTACATTACAGAGGTTCCATAAGAATATGGGGCTTAGGACACATTTAGTAGTAAAGGCTTATGTGCCATTCTGAACTATGGAGAGAGAGGCAGGGTCTGGGACTACAGAGGGAAAGCAGTCAATTAACAGACAAAGAAGCAAATATTTGGTAAACAGAATCTTGCTTGGCCACCCAAAAACACTGGGACATGGAGGGAAGTCTAGCAGATTTTGCTTGGTTTCTTCCTGTTTGTAACATGTAGTTTATATGATGGTGATAAGGTGATAGCTCCCTTCCTTTAAGCAGGTCTTTCTATATGAATTCTTTTAGGTAGGGTCACTGTTTCTGCTGAGTCATTTGTTTATTTATTTATTTATTATTGTTGTCAAATAATCTTTCACTGAAACATTTTCCTTTGTAGTTCATAACTAGCCAGACATTCCACTGCACCACTGTTGATATCATCTATGATGTCATGAGGGTGGTGGCCATCAACATTGCAGCCCACAGACTGGGCAGTTCCCAGGATCTCTTTAATGGTTCCAGAGTGTACTCTAGCTAAAATCAGTGCTGCATCTGTCGGGCAATGCTGACAATCTCGTCAAAAGTGATATTTCCACTGTGCTTAATCGTTTTTGTTTGTCTGTTTTGCTTTCTTCTATCTCTTGGCAGTTCTTTGAGGGCTTTGATGGGCAGGCTGAGGCAGAAGGCACTACCTCCATCTGGACCTGTCTGTTCTGAATGGTCAGTTTCACTGTAATCCTCAGACCCTTCCAATCACCGGTTGCTTTGATGATGTCATCACCAACCTTTTTTGGAGGTAGGCCCAGGGGGCCAATCTTGGGGGCCAGGACAGACATGGCACCCACTTCCCCACCGGTGCACCTCATTGGGGTCGAACTTCTGCAGCATGGTGGAGGCAGCTGGTGCCAGGTGAGTCCGGATTCAGGATGGCCAAAGAAAGTTGCACCTGAGTCTTCTGAGTCTTTTATTTCTTAAAAATAACCAGCTTAAAATAATATCCCAAAATTTGGGGGTGGCAAACTTTGCTTCCTGTCAAATGACGGGGGTGTCTTTCTTAAAGGCAAAACAGTAATATATTAAACATAAAGTTGCTTTTTAGTTTTCTCAAGTTGACAGTGTTTTGCATTACATGCATATTACATACATGAAAGAACTGTAAAACTTTGTCTCTAGGAAGTAAGCAGTCTTTTTCCATTTTTTGAATTTAATAAGAACTAGCAGTGTTTTGTTACATCAACTAGGTTATTTGTCTTTGGAAAGTTAGTAATGGGTGAATGGGTTGGGACTATTGTTACTACTGTAATTAGCTAGTTATTAATATTAATTGGAAAGGAGCAAAGGGAAGGCCAGGCATTATAAGGGTGGCCATCTGGGCAGCTTCTTCGGGAAGCTGCCACTTTACACTCCCCAGAGAACCGCCAGTCCATTCCCTGCAAATCACTGCGGGAAGGGACTGGACAAGGGGGAGGGTGGGCACATGCACAGTGAAGTTGAGGAAAAATACTTCCCTGTCAGTCTAGCCTGGGAAACCGTGGATTGGCTAAAGGGGATGGAGCCACTGCAAGTACATGAAGAAATCTTAGGAGATTAAAATCCCCAAAGAATTCTCTCTGTGTGTTCCTCTGGCTTTGCTCCTGCTTCCTTGCACCTGTATTTCCTCCATAACCACGTGGCGCTGAAGGCCACATGACCCAGGGCAATGCAGACCCCACACACAATGGACTGCAGCTGGAAATAAGCTAAGTTGGTCTGATTCTGGACTGAACTGTACAAATATAGAACAGAAACTCTAGGCAATGGTTTTAATCAAGAAAAGGGGCTGTGGCTCCGCTGAAGACACAGCGTACTGTACTTCTTCCATGGTGTGATGGAGGGAGAGGAGCCTTGGGAACTCAGGGGTTTAGTTCCATGCAAATTAGTGCCACTCATTCTCCCATGTGAGTCTCAGAAAGCCTCTATTCTCATGACATTGCAAGAAGCCCTCTTCCACCAGCAACAGGAGGGGACATGGAGGGCACCCCACCAATAACACTATAACTTCATATGCTTTTATGTCATTTATCTATGAAGAGCTGTTTAGCTGATCTATTACAATTGTAGCATGTCATTTTAATATGTTGTCAAAGCCAGTGATATACAGATTTACCAGTTGGAACTTATAAATTACTTTTTAAATGTTTGTCTCCCTCATTAGACTGAAGGTTCTCTGAGAGCTGGAATCAGAAAGTGATCAGGAATGCTGGTGGTAGGATTCAACAATCTATGTTTTAAAAGCCCTCTAGGTGAGTATGATGGACTGACCGTCAAAAGGACATCCAGGTGATTAAATTCACCTGCACCAACAAACGCTCCCCCCCCCCCCCAGTATGTAAGACATAGCATTAAACAGATTGTATGTGAATTCCATTCCTCTATTCCTTTTTGGGGAGGGAACTTATAAAAACCACTGGGACTTATTCTTGTCAGTTTAAGGCCAAGATAAGGTAGAATCTGTACACACAATATGTTCATTGTTCACACCTGGCAAAACAGCTGCTAGTGCAAACAATTAGCTGTTCTGAGTTTATATTAACTAGCCATTCCATCTTAGCAGAGTAACTCAACTTCTGAATACTCGATTTACTGATTTGTGAAATGAAAGGAATGAATTAATGATTGCTAAGGTTCTTTTCATCTCAAATGATATAATCTCATCCCTTTTTGGATTTAAAAGACTTTCAGCATTTTAAAAACTAATGGGTACCCTGGCTGGGGAGCTCAGTCGGTTAGAGTGCCGTCCGGATATGCCAAGGTTTCGGGTTTATCCCCAGTCAGGGCACGAACAAGAATCAACCAATGAATGCATGAATGGGTGGAACAACAAAATCTCTCTCTGTCTCTCTCCACCTGCCCCCCCCCCTTTCCTTTTTCTCTCTCTCTAAAAAATCCATAAATAAAATTATTTTTTAAAAGTAATGGGTAAAGTGGCAGTGCATAAGAGAATGTAAACAATGTTATTTTTTTCATTATGACAAATACCATTTTGGTGGTATAAAAGTGAATATATAAACCTTAATATAAGCCCACTTCTATTGGAATAGGGGGCAGTAAACATTATAAGTCCCTGAGCATAAAAATCCTACTATGAATTACCACAGTATACAGGAATGCATAATTGGTGACTATGGGTTTCATGGAATTATTGACCTAATATGTATCATTTATATTCAAAACTGGATTGTATAATACTTGATATTTGTTATGCCTCTCAAGTCTCCATGGCTAGTGGTTAATATTATTGGGTTTTTTTTTTTTTTTACTAGATAAGGAAAAACAGTAACTAGATAACTTAGTAACTTAGCCAGAGTCAGTGGTCATCCCATATAATAAAACCCTAATATGCAATTTGAGGGAATGGCAGAATGACTGGTCACTATGACGTGCACTGACCATCAGGGGGCAGAGGCACAATGCAGGAGCTGCCCCCTGGTGGTCAGTGTTCTCCCACAGGGTGAGTGCTGCTCAGAAGCCAGGTTCATGGCTGGCGAGCACAGTGGCGGTGGTGTGAGCCTCTCCTGCCTTCGTGACAGGTGGGCGGTAAGGAGCAAGGAGTTTGGGACTGTGAGAGCCCTGGACTGTGAGAGCCCTGGACTGTGAGAGGGATTTCTGACTGCCAGATTAGGCCTGATCCCCCCAGCAGGTGGACATCCCCCGAGGGATCCTGGACTGCAAGAGGGCGCACGCCAGGCTGAGAGACCCCCCGAAGTGCATGAATTTCGCGCATTGGGCCTCTAGTATTAGAATAAATTCTTTATTCCTTGTTTGAAAGTCATTCAGCTCAATAGCTTTGCTTTGAGTCAGTGTGTCAGAAGTGGAGGGCAATTATGCAGTTCAAATCCCTCATTCACCTATGCCTAAAAATGGAAAAGGCAAAAATGTAAAACAGGATATAGTATATGGATATATTGGTTTGTTACATTGCAACAGGCATTGAATAAAATTTCATTGAGAGGCAGGATAATGTAATGAAACTAATGCAGACATTCTAGTCAGACAGACCTACGTTGAAGACCAGCTCTACAGTGGTCAAGTTAACTTCACTGTACTTCAGTTTTTCCTCTGTGAAATGGAGATGATACTCATCTCATGAGATTGTTGTAGGGAATAAACATGAAATAATGTGTGTAATAGTACCTACTGCAAAGCCTGATGCTTAAAGGTGCTATTACTATTAAATGGTAGCTGTTACTACTAAATAGATCTAAAGTCCAAGGATTTCCCACAAAAATGATTTTCAAGAATATTAGATCAAACTATTCAGCCTTATGTATATACAGAAACTATTCAGCCTTATTTAAACACACAAACATTCTAGCCTGAAAACTTACAAAAGTTTCAAGCTTATTTCCCTGCTCTGTTCTCTCATTTCTTGAGTTTCCAACACTAAAAAAATATTTTGCCATCTCATCAATAATTACAAGTCTGCCTATTATTTTAAGATTGGAGCCCTAAATCTTAATACTAGTTTACTGAATATAACTTCTGGTTTAATTGTGTCTCTCTTTCTCCAGAGTCTATTTATTTGTCCTTCTCTAGAGATTAAAAAAATCATAATTAGTGTTTGTATTAAACCAATTTCCCTAGAAGCAGAACCTGAGACAGGGATTCAGGCCCATGTGATTTATTGAGGACATGTTCTTCAGGAAACACTTGTCAGGGAATGAAGGAGACTGCATAGGGAAGAGGAAATAGTTATGCAAATGACAGCTGAGATGTCTCAGGTGAAGGCTACCCTTAGCTTGATCCCAGAAACTGAGGCCCTGGATCATAAGTCATTCCACAGAAATGTCACCTTGAGGCAAGAGGATTAACTTTTTGTACGTCATTTATTACACAGCCATTGGCTTTGGGAGGAGGGAGCGGTTTGGGTGATGGCTCCCAATAGCCACGGCAGTGCCAAATCTCTGGAGAAGGGAGCAAATGTGAGCCATTAGCCGGCAACACTCCCAGCAGCTAGGAGCTGGGTGCAAGGACTGGTCCAGGGGTTGTAGTTCATTGTACTGGAAGGTTTCTAAATCTATGATTTTTCCTTTGCACTCACAGCATGCCAAATGGTAATAACGAGGCTTATATGAGCTAAAATCTAGTCACACTATGTTGGCCAGGTTGTGCGTGGGCCCTAGCACTCAGAGGAGAGATCTTTGGCTAATTCCTACAAAGCCCTGAATAGACTAGGGACAACTCTAAGTATAAGCTGCAATGGAAAGATCTCAATAAGTACTGCTCAGCAGGGCAAGGAAGGTAATACAAATGTTTAAGGAAAAATAGACAGAACTTGGCTGGAGATCCTGGCTAGAACCAGGCCAGAGAACCTAGCTATGATGATCACCTGAAAAAAAAAAAAAAAAAAAAGGAAAAATAATACTCGGATACAAACTGTCCTGTCATCTAAGTCCAATGATTGCTTTTGTCTATTTGGCCATCACTTAATCTTGGTTTCACTTACAACTAGGGATACGTTAAAAACAAACAAACAAACAAAAAACAAAACCTGTCACTTCTTAGTCCCCAAAGCACCTGGAGATTTGTATTAGCTTCGGTTTAGATTCTCGCTTCAGCTCTGACTCTAATGCCCTGAGACTTCAGAGAAACTTCGGCAATCGAAAAAGAAAAAATCTCAAAGGCCCTGGTCCAACCAGGAAATCATAAGTTACTTTAAGATTTTAAGACAGAATGAATTTTTTTTTTTTAAATATATTTTATTGAGTTTTTACAGAGAGGAAAGGAGAGAGATAGAGAGTTAGAAACATCGATGAGAGAGAAACATCGACCAGCTGCCTCCTGCACACTCCCCATTGGGGATGTGCCCGCAACCAAGGTACATGCCCTTGACCGGAATCGAACCTGGGACCTTTCAGTCCGCAGGCCGACGCTCTATCCACTGAGCCAAACCGGTTTCGGCCAGAATGAATTTAATTCAAGAACTTGTTCCCACAGGTGATAGGAATGCTGAAAAACTAGGAAACTATAAAAACAGATTATCAGCAGTAGAAGGTCTCTACAGATGTGAGGCTGGAGTCGTAAAGAGAGAAGGTGGAGCTGGTCACCTTGCAGCAGCTGGAACCACAGCTGGCCTATTCTGTGCTGCCAGGCCCTCACAGGAAAGAGGAGAGCGTTTCCTGATTTCTCTCTCCAGCCTTCCAGTCCTCAGTCCTTTCAGTGCCTCTCATTGGCTGAACCCAGCTGGAAGTCAACTGATTTGAAGGCTGGGAATTTTACATTGTAGGGCTCACTCCCCAATCTCTATAACGCATGACAGAGCAGAGGAAGGGTGAGAAATAGGTTTGAGAACAAATTCTCAAGGACAGATCCAATATTTGCTAACATAACCTCTGAGTTTCCAATCCCAGAGAATATCTCCTTCAGAAAGAGCAACACATACATATTTCCAAATTCATTCTCTCTTGACTATACGTCTCCCATTCAGAGTTTCTGCTCATTACTAGCCTTCAAATGACTTACCTATAACTGGATTCCACACGTCACCTTTAGCCTTCTACATTTTCCTATAATAGATGCCTACTCTCCCACAAAATCTGATGTTCATGCCCCCGAGTAATGGCAGCCACATTTGCCAGGTATATTTTGTGACCTTGCCCTCTGGCCATAGTGGATTGGACTGGGACTGAAGACCTAGTCTCTGCTAGGCCAATTGAATTTGTCTCTTGAGATCTGAGAACCATACGCTCTAAAATGTTAGTGTATGCTAACTGCATGAACTAAGGACATATAAACACAAACAATGTGGGGTGGCCATTTTCTACCGTGTGCACGAAAGATAAAATAATTCGCAGAGAGAAATCAGAATGAAGCAGACTTACAGAGAGAGGCATAGATGGGAGACATGTGACCCCCCCCCCCCCCCCAAGAGAGAGACACAGGAAGGGTAGCCTGCATCCTGCTCACTTTCCCATTACTAGTTTCCATCTTTTGAGGTGCCAGTTTCACTTCCTGTTCTTAGATTCTGAGAAATACTCTGTTATCCTGTGTAAATTCCTATTTTTTTGGCTTATTCCAGGGGGTTTCTATTACCTGCAACAGAAAGATCTTTGATTAGGTCAACATGTAAAACTAACCTGATGAAATTAAGTTACATATTTGCTTTCTTGCATTTCCATTTCTTCTCCTTTCAGATAGTTATGAAGATGTAAACAGTGGGTATCGGTACTTTTCTTTTCCCCTGGTACTCTTCATACTGAAGCTGTTGCATGCTTAAAGTATGTTCAATTAGACTGGGACTTTGAATCTATGAAGGAGGAAAATCTATGAAGCATTAAAACTGACTTGGTATGCCCTGGCCGGCTTGGCTCAGTGGATAGAGCGTCAGCCTATGGACTGAAGGGTCCCCGGTTCAATTCCGGCCAAGGGCACATCGCATGCCTGGGTTTCGGGCTCAATCCCCAGTAGGAGGCCGACAGGAGGCAGCTGATCAATGATTCTCTCTCACCATTGATGTTTCTATCTCTCTCTCCTTCTCCCTCTCTGAAATCAATAAAGAAATATATTTAAAAAAACAAAAAAAAAACCCCTGACTTGGTGTGTTGACTCAGTTCCTACATAATGATGGTATCTACACGTATACACATGTTAAGGATCTGACACACAAGGCGAATGTGTCATCCTGTCACAATTTCCTGTCTTAATGCAGACGCAGCCAACATCCCAGTCTTCCCCAGGCTTTCCAAGCACCATGGGATTTACTGTGTCATAAGGGACAATTGACAGACAACTTCACCTCAGCCCATACTTACTAGAAACTTCCTTTACTCTTGGTTCCATTCCAACATAGTTCTGAGATAACTGGATAAATAGATTGAAACAAGGCACTCATATCTACAGATATAAGAATCCAAAGAGATCCACCAAGCCTCATTAGAAAGACACAAAAGGAATAGCAATCTGTCCTTCATTTTGAAGGAGGTATTGGTACATGTCCCCCCAGAAGCATCCCTGAAGTATCAGGCTCCTGTATTTGATAGTAGTATCTACCTCCCCAAGCATTCATTTATCTGACCAAGGCACTTAGAATACTTGAAACTTCCTAATCTCAGGCCATTCCAGCGTGATGTAATTTTATGCCAGGAACTAGCATGATATCAAGTAGAATGGGAAGATGGTCTAAGACAGCGGTCGGCAAACTGTGGCTCGTGAGCCACATGCGGCTCTTTGGCCCCTTGAGGGTGGCTCTTCCACAAAGTACCACATGTGGTATTTTAAATATGAGGGAAGCTTTTCTTAACAGGTTTCAGGAATTCAGAAATAGCAAAGCGACGTTAGCCTTTGTTAAAAAAGCTGTCAATGCTACTGTAACAGAATTAAATTTTTCTCCCTTTAATATTGACCTTGGCAACTTTGAAATGCAATTGCTGGATTTAAAAAACAAAGAACTGTGGAGCTCGAAATTTGAACATCTTTGTGCTGATATAGAAATATTGGAGAAAAACAAATGTGAACTTAGTTCACAGCACAAGTCGTCTGCTTTGAAAGACCTGGAGAAGGAAGATATGTTGATTTTTAACACCTGGAATAGTATTCCTGACTCATATAATCAACTGAAAAAACTAGCGTTTGCTGTTCTTTCCTTATTCGGGTCTACATATGTATGCGAACAATCATTTTCAAGCATGAACCTTATCAAGAGTAAATTGAGAAGTCGTCTTATTGATGAGAACCTGGAATCGTGCCTAAAATTAAAAGCAACAACATACAAACCTGACTTACCCAAACTTTCCAAGGTGATGCAAGGCCATAGTTCACATTAGTGTTTGTCAGTCATTGTCATGATTTAATTTTATGGATAGTGTAAGGTAAATTGTAAGGAATTTAATTTTATCAATAATATTGTTATTAAGTATGATATCAAGTTTATTCAACATACCTATAGTTTAACTAAGACTTAAAATGTTAAGTAAACTTTATTAAGTTAATTTTAGGGAACGTTGTGGAGTGAAAGAAGATGTAGTGTTGAGGATTGAGAAAGGTATGTTGAGATGGTTTGGACATATAGAGAGGATGAACCAAAGGAGATAGACGAAACAAGTATATAAGATGAGTGTGGATGGGAGAGTTGGAAGGGGTTGCCCTCAGCGAACGTACCTCAATCAGATTGAGGACGTTTTTAGCAAAGGCCAGCTTAGGAGTACCCTAATTAAGTTAATAACAATGTACCTACCTATATAGTTTAAGTTTAAAAAATTTGGCTCTCAAAAGAAATTTCAATCATTGTACTGTTGATATTTGGCTCTGTTGACTAATGAGTTTGCAGCCACTGGTCTAAGAGAGCTGACCTATGCTTGAGAAATGAGCCGACCCGTGAGCCCCACAATATCCCCCCAGTAAATTCCCTTTATCTTCAGTTATCCAGGGTCAGTTTCTGGAACTAGAAAAATTAGGCGAGTCTGAATTTTGTACCATGAAGGTGCTTGAAAGCAACAGATCTTTAGGGAGATTAAATTATTTGGAATTGGTTATCTGGCGTGATGAGACAAGATATAGTAAAGCTGCCATTCATATTCAAGATGGCAATAGCAGTGAGACAGCATTATATTATTGTCTCTGATTATTAGCATTTAGAATCTACTTAGGAGAATGGATAAAGAAGGTGTAAAAAAAAAGAACGAATTATTGCCCTTGTGACAACATGAATGGACCTAGTGGGTATTATGCTAAGTGAAATAAGTCAGACAAAGACAAATACCATATGATTTCACTTACATGTGGAATCAAAAAATCAAAGTAAACGAACAAATAAAACACAAACTAATAGATTCAGAGAACAAATTGATGGTTGCCAGATGGGAGCAGAGCTGGAGGGATGGGTGAAAAAAGTGAAGGAATTAAGAAGTACAAATTGTCACTTGTAAAAATAGTCATGGGGAGCCCTGGCTTGTTTGTCTCAGTGGTTGGAGTGTCGGCCCGAACACTGAAGGGTCGCAGGTTTGATTCTTGACCCCTGTCAGGGCATGTGTGGGAGGCAACCAATTGATGTGTCTCTCTCACATTGATGTTTCTCTCTCTCTCTCTCTCTCTCTCTCTCTCTCTCTCTCTCTCTGTCTCTCTCCCTCCCACTCTCTCTAAAAATTAATGGAAAAAATATCCTTGAATGAGGATTAACAACAACAAAATAGTCATGGGGATGTGAAGTACAGAATAGGGAATTATTAAATCTATATATATAAAAGCCTAAGGGACAGTTACAACCGGTTGACCTAACGACTGGTCAACCGGTCACTATGACACGCACTGACTACCAGGGGCCAGATGCTCAATGAAGGAGCTGCCACCGGTGGTCAGTTCACTCCCACAGCCAACCCCCCGTGGCCGGCCAACCTCCCGCGGTCCCTCTCCCTGGCCCGCCAGCCCTGATTGGCCCCAATTGGCCCCAATTGCCAACCAGGCCAAGGGACCCCACCTGTGCACAAATTCATGCACCGGGCCTCTAGTATTGTAATTATTATGTGTGGTGTCAGATGGGTACTAGGCTTATTAGGATCATCAATTCATAAATTATATAAATGTCAAACCAATATGATATTATATGTTAACTGTAATTGGAAAATAAAAATAAATAAAAATCTAGCATCTACTGAGATTAGAGAATGCTTTAGGGGTCTGCAAACTATGGCTGGGGCTCAATCTGGTCTGTTACCCATTTTGATAAATAAAGCTTTATAGAAACATGGCCATGTTCATATTTT
Organism: Myotis daubentonii; assembly: GCF_963259705.1. Lineage (NCBI taxonomy): Eukaryota > Metazoa > Chordata > Mammalia > Chiroptera > Vespertilionidae > Myotis > Myotis daubentonii. The sequence goes on from NC_081849.1 coordinate 18,875,965, forward strand.
AAGTATTATCTCTGCCTGCTTTCATGCTACAATGGCAGAGCTGAAATTTGCAACAGAAACCGTATGACCCACAAAGCCTCAAATATTTACTATCTGGCCCTCCAGAAAAGAAGTTTGCTGACCCTTGCTCTAGGTAACTGCATATTTTTTCGACATCAAATAAAAGTATGAGAAATTCAAGAACTGTTAGATAACAATGGATAAAGTAACCAGGGAAAATGACAAACTCTAGTCTATGAATTCCTATCTCAGAGCATAGCCTGATAGGGACAGTCTGTGATAATTAAAAAAGAAAAAAAGTCTGGCCAGTGTGGATCAGTGGTTGAGCATTGATCTATGTATGAGCCTGGAGGTCAGGATTCTATTCCTGGTCAGGGTACATGCCTGGATTGGTTGCAGTCTCAGGTCATACTAGGGGGTGTGCGGGGGGAGGGGGGGCAGCAGATCAATGATTCTCTCTCGTCATTGATATTTCTCTTTCTCCCTCTCTCTTCATCTCTGAAATCAATAAAAAAAAATATTTAAAAAACTATCTTGGATAGTTTTGTGTTCAGAATTGCTAGATTAATGATTTATGGATTATAGTATCATAAATACTTTGTAATGAGGTAGGGGGTGACCACTAAAATCACTTACAAAAAGAAATTCACTGGTTATTTTATTGTAAATTTCTTATAAGAATCATTGAATTTAGGATGTTACTCAAGCACCCATTAGCTCTGGTATTCTGTGCTCACTGAGGCACTGAACTTTGTCTTTTCTTTCTTTTTTTTTTTTAAAATATATTTTATTGATTTTTTACAGAGAGGAAGGGAGAGGGATAGAGAGTTAGAAACATCAATCAGCTGCCTCCTGCACACTCCCTACTGGGGATGTGCCTGCAACCAAGTTACATGCCCTTGACTGGAATTGAACCCGGGACCCTTGAGTCCGCAGGCTGACGCTCTATCCACTGAGCCAAACCGGTTAGGGCATGTCTTTTCTAAAGCCTGCTTTGCTGTGCTCAGCAGGTCTCTGTAAACTTGTTATAAATATTTGTATTATATTTATATTATAAATATTTTTTCTACATTGTCTCCTTCTGATCAATGTATAAATCTGCTCAACTATCTCTCAAATTAAAACTACCTTGATTCTTTAGTCACTAACATGTATTTCTCCTCTTCGAAGTCAAGCTTTAAAAAGAGAAATCTACACTCATTGTTTCTATTATTTTCTTTCTCTTTCACTCATCAAGCAACATTTCAATGACTAAGTTCACCAATGACTTAGTAACTACTAAATCCCCAAAACATTGATTAGTTATGGCATGTTGGTAGAATTTGACATTTTCTCTTATTTGAAGGCTCTCTACCATCAATTAAGATGCTGTCTCTCTCCTACTTATATGACCACTCACCCACTCATTTTATCTGTGGGCTCTGCAGCTTTAATATTGATCCACTCAAAGTTTGACTATTTTGCTCTTTTCTTTGGTGTTGAATATATTAGGAATCTTAACAAGATTAAGTGAATAGATTAATTCTAATTTGTTAATCCTATTCATAAGAATATATAAGCTAGCATTTACTGAGCATTTATAACCTTGTTGTGTGCTTTAGATACATTCTCATTTGATTTAATTCTTCCTTGCCTTATGGGAGGTATTATTATCACCACTTTTCAGATGTAGACAACTTGCACAAGGTCAGTGAGAGAACCAGATTCAACCTGCGTCTTTTGACAGAGAGCCTCTATACCAGTGGTTCCTAATGCCATGACCCCTTAATAGAGTTCCTCATTTTGTGGTGACCCCCAACCATAAAATTATTTTCGTTGCTACTTCATAACTGTAATTTTGCTACTGTTATGAATCGTAATGTAAATATATGCAGGATGTATTTTCATTGTTAGAAATTGAACATAATTAAAGCATAGTGATTAATCACAAAAACAATATGTAATTATACATGTGTTTTCCGATGATCTTAGGCGACCCCTGTGAAAGGGTCGTTCGACCCCCAAAAGGGTCTCGACCCACAGGTTGAGAACCGCTGATATACCCTTAACAATGACACTATGTCCACGGCTCTTACCGTCACCTTTGTGAATCACAAATATCTCTCTTGAGGCCTAGATCTAAAGCGCCAACTGATAAGCTCCTCAAAGTCATCATGCACGCATCTGAACTCATGATCTTCGTTGCAAATCTTTCCCCTTCCGGTGTTTTCTATCTTAGTGAATAACACTACCATCTACTCTTTGCCAATCAGAAGCCACAAAACCATCCTGTTCTGTCTCTCACACTGCTTTGCCCTCTAATCTCCAGTCACCATATCCGGTCAATTTTACTCCTATTAACGCTTTACCCATCTCTTCTCATCTCTTCTGTCTGTGCCCCAAATCAAGCCAGAGGAACAACGGTAAGCCTACTTGTGCCCAGGTTATTCTACTGCAAAATGCAACTTTAAAGACTTACAAGCAAAACATTTTACATTTTATCCACCCTTCAAAATATATATTAATTTGAAAATGTCAATTTGTCTAGGAAACAATTAATATAGATTTTTCCGGAAGTTCTTGCATTTTATTTCTTTGGAATTAACAAAGCACCAAGTGATAAAGTAAATTGTCACTGAGGCGAAGAAAGATGATAACCACGAGAAGCTGTCGCCTATATAGAACAATCTTGTGTAGGCAAGCTGGGACAGGGGTAGGGAAGAGGGACATGTCAGTAGAAGTGAAGTGAGAAATTGACAGTATACAATTTTGGGGGGTACAATATATTAGGGATTTTTGCACATCAAAGGTATTGGGTACCTGTTCATTCTTTGGGAAATGTGGTGAGAAAGGGACTTCTGGTCTCTGACTCTCATGTTTTGCCCTTTATTCCCTTCTTTTCATTATTTTTGTCAGAAATGATATCTGCTAATGAAATAGTTTGTCTTTTCAAAATTAATCCATTCAATGGGAAATATTTATGTAAGTAAAAGAAAAAATAACTTTTAAATGTTTAAATGATCAGAAACTATGGCTTAAGGGAACAACTGCTTTCAACTCATTCACTCCCAAAACAGTGCAAGCTTTTATCTTAGTCTTTATATTTATTTCAATGAAGGCTATGACTGAAAATATTTCATACCTAAAAATAGTAAACAATATACTCTTCCTGTTTCCTTACTACAGCAAAACATTGTCTCGAGACAGTTGATTCTCTGGATATGTTCTATCACTTTCTCATGTTCATCAGGTTTCATTTTTTATCATTTCACCCTTCCGTAAGTTATTTGAATTTCCTTCCAAAGATATGCTTTCCAAGGCCAATTCCCGATGTTTTTCTCATTTGCTTGTTGCTGTTATTCCATTAAGCTACTTATTCTTTCTTCAACAAATAGATTCTTATTTTCCACTCTCCAACTTCTATTCCTTTAGTTCCTACTTGAAAAGGCCTGCTCAATTTGGATTTTTAATAACTTACATTCTGTTCTGAGGGACATTATGTTCACATCTTACCTACTCTCCCTATATAGAAGGCTCCTAATTGAGTTGCTATAGAACTCTTTGAATAACAAAAATCCTTTTTTGTTGTTCGTCAATAATTGTTGCCTTTTGTTCCCTTGATTTCCAAAGCATACGAGTCTGCCCTCAATTAAAAATGTAGAACACCAGTACTCCAAAACCATCTCAGACAGCATAAACCATAATTTTTTGCTACTCAGCTATTCTTAAAACCCAGTAAGAGATGTGGGATTTAAGAAAAGGGTTCAATGGAAATGTTCTCCATTGAAACCCCTGGGTAACCTGACTTTTATTTTTGCATAACTTAGACCCCTGGAAGGCTGCAGGGATGTGCTTATTAACTTAAGGCTCTTGTAGAATCAAATGCACTGTTACAGTTTAAAAACTCTTGAGTTTAATAGAAAAGCAAGAAAAAATATTACAAAGTCACTTTTATATGGATTGTAAAACTATTGTTCAGTATATGTTTCTTAAGTCACATAAGTTAATAGTTTCTCTATAAAAAGTGCTAAATGAGACATTTCGGTTGAAATCTAGTTGCAGAGAACAGGCTCTCCAGAGCATTACCATAATGTCTCTTTTCTCATGATAGTTGTAAAATGTTGTCTCTCCCCATACCTCCCCCTGGCCCACCTGCTCCACCTCAGGCTGCTAGAGTACTCAGAGCAGCATTTGATGACCAATCATATCAACTATGTCAACGCTTTCAAAATTTCGACATTTGCATTATACTTTCATAATGTTTGCCATTTCCTAATACTTCTAGAAGAATTTATATTCTAATCTTAATCAGATCATTTTTTTAACTTAACAAATTGTTTTTTTAAAGAAGAGTTGGGTTTGATGTGCTTGCTATATTTTTAATTTGCATTAAAATAAATATTAAGCAATCTCACATACAATTAGTGGTATACATATCATACACTGAAAAACATTGAACTGTATTAACCTTTAGGATTGGCTTATATTGCTCCCTTATATTTGGTTCATTTTCTATTTAATAACTTTATTGTATGTGCCTTTTGTTGCCTCAAAATATCTTTGCTTAGAGAGACGCTTAACTGCAGCTGGAGGAAATCAAATGCAACTAGCGTATGTAAATAATAACAGTAATTAATTGCATCTATTGGTTGTCATCACTGGAAGTCCAAGATAGACCTCTTAATGGACTCATGGCTCAATAATCAGTAGGTCTCAGCCTTTCATTCCTCACCTGTCAGCTTTTTTGAATCATGTAGCCATGATTCTTGGGTAGGTTCTCTCTATGTCCTTCTCCCTGTAGCCCCAGGAGTTATCACCTACCAGCTTAGCAATAATTTCAGCAAAAAGCAAACAAGCTTCTCTTTCCCTACAACTAGAGTGAAAGCTTTAGGTCTGGCTCTCACTGCCCTGACCAGCATCATATACTCATTTCTTAACCAATCACTATAGCATGGAGTTTGCAGTCTTTTGATTGGTAAAGTTTGGATCATGTATCTGGGAGAGATGGGTCAGTTCCACTCACATCATCTATACTTGTAGGTAGGCAGTTTCTAAAGGAAAAGGGATGTGCTTACCAGCTGCAGTCGACTCAATGTTTGTGTCCTCTGCCTCAGGCTCATAAGTTGAAATCCTAACCCCCATGCAATGTGATGGTATTTGGAAGTGGGGTCTTTGGGAGGTAGTCATGTCATGAGAATGGAATCCTCATAAATGAGACTAGTGCCCTTATGAAAGGGACCCCAGAGAGCTCCCTAGCCCGCTTTCTGCCATGTGAGAATAAAACGAGAAGTCAACACTCTGCTACCAAAAAGAGGGCCTTTCCAAAATTCAACCATGCTGGCATCCATCTCTGACTTCAGTCTCCAGAGAATGAGAAATAAGTTTTTGTTGCTTATAAACCACCCCGTCTATGGTATTTGGTTATAGCAGCTTGAACTGACTAAGATGCCAGTGGTAGGGAAAATGAGTGCTAAATAGGAAAAAACATCAGGTGTATACCATAAAGTAGGGTTGCCAGATGGGGGTGGGGGAGGGAAGGCAAAACACCCAGTGAAATATAAGTTTCAGATAAACAATGAGTCATTTTTAGTATAAGTGCATCACATGCAATATTTGAAACTGCTCATACTAAAAAGTTATTTGTTATTTATAAGAAATTTAGATTTAAACAGGCAAATCTTCCACAAAGGTATGTAGATAAATTCAATAGAAAAAACAACAACACAAAGAATGTATAATTAAGGTTCAGTTTAAAGAAATAAGATATAAGTAATTTTATACTAGCCACTTAATACATCCAGAATAATAGGTGTTGTAAAGATTACATCATTATAATAAAAATAGCATATATTTAAATCAAATTTTCCTTATCAAAAAGAAAAAAATATTGCCCTGGCCGATGTTGCTCAGTGGTTAGAGTGTCAGCCCTCAAACTGAAGGGTCTCAGGTTTGATTCCCTGTCAAAGACTTGTACCTGGGTTGCAGGCTTGATCCCTGGCCCCAGGTCAGGGTGCATGTGGGAGGCAACAAATCAAAGTGTCTCTCTCACATTGATGTTTCTCTCTCACTCTCCCATTTCCTGCTCCTTTCTTCCCTTTAACTCTGTCTAAAAATCAGTGGAAAAATATCTTTAGCTGAGGATTAACAACAACAAAAAATTGAATAATGATCCAGTAATTCAAGAAATATGCCCTCATTTTATTTTTGTAGGTTTAATTGATGTCATTTAAGCATCTACATTTTCCACTTTCTGGTTTGTTTAAGATAAATACCCACTTATGAATATAGTTCCACTTATTTAGCACACCTGCATATATGAAACTATAGTGCATTTATTGAGCAATGGTTCTTTGATTCATCCCTAGACTCTTGGTTTCTCAGGATGGCTTTTGTTTGTGTCTTGTGACAGACTTGTGTAAGACAGGTGGGTTAATCAGCATTTACCACGCTTATTTTAGCAATAGCACTGCAGTTGTCATTTGAGGAGCCACATCTTTTCCTATATAGGCAGTCTTGGTAGGATGGTAAGTCTAGGTGTCCTGCCATCTGTGAACAGGTAGGCATGTGACCTAAGCCAGGCCATCAAACCATTCCTCCCTGAAATTTGAGTTTCAAGAGGAGTTTTACTCTATAAGCAAAACAGGAACTGATTCATTCTGAGGAGATTCATAGCTGAGGAGATTGTCTATTTAGTTCCTGATGCCCTGGTTTCTGACCTGGGTAAAGTTTTTATGAGCTTCCTCATTCTTTCAATAATTTCCTTTTTGTGTGCTAAAGTGCATTCTTGTTTAGAAACCCATGAAACTTCCTTAGTGGATGTCATATAATTTTAACCTTTTAAATTATATTTCTTATGTCAGCTTACAAACTCAGTACAAGAATATATCAATACTGAAGTAAAATTTCTGTGATATAGTAACAATAAAAGAAACACAAATGATTAGTTTATTACCTACGTCTATTTTATCTTTTTTCCCCCCCTCAAAGGAGAATTATGGGTTCAATTAAAAGTGTCTACCTTAATTAACTTTCCTTACTGCTTCAAATATCTGATATTTGAAGATGCACTGTAAGGCTTTTAGGAGGATACAGAGATTGGTAACGTAGTTTGCGATTTCAAAGCCTTCAGGAAACAGGTTAGTTTTTATAGGAAAAGAACCCGAGACAGAATTTTAGTGTTTAGGTTACAGGAGCGTCCCCGGGACCTACAGCTATTGAAGAGGGGAAGGAAGCAGGAGTAGGCAGGAGGAGAAAACGGATGAATTGTGACGCAGAACCAACAACAGTCTGGGCTCATCTCGGGGAAACCTCGAGCTAAAATGGCCCTTCAGAGATTCCCAAGATGGTATCAATTAGTCATTGGATATGAACAATCAATAAAGAGGCATTACCTTAGACGAGATGGCTCTCTCTAGTCAGAGCAATCCTTGAAGGGGCTGGCAGCCGAAAGCTATCTATCAAGAGCCCTCCCAGCAGCTGGGGAAACCAGTCCTTCTGGAAGGAGGATCTGTGTGACTCATTGCCATGTCCACTGCAGTTAACCATCCAGTTCAAGAGATTGTGAGATACAAACATCTTTCTGCTTTGTATTTATATAGTCCTTTTTTAAAAATATATTTTATTGAGAGTTAGAAACATTGATGAGAGAGAAGCATCGATCAGCTGCCTCCTGCACACCCCCTACTGGGGATGTGCCTGTAACCAAGGTACATGCCCTTGACAGGACTTGAACCTGGGACCTTTCAGTCCCCAGGCCGACGCTCTATCCACTGAACCAAACTGGCGAGGGCTATATAGTCCTTCTGCAAAGAATCTCATGGAGTAATAATCACTGGCTCGTGCCCATTAGAGGAAGGGATTTGAAGGAAAAAAAACACTTGATCATATAAAGGTCAAATGTGATATGAAGACTTTTAGATTTCATAGATCAATGAAATTTTCCTTAAAAAGTTAGATGACAGCCCTAGCCAGTTTGGCTCAGTGGGTAGAGCATGGGCCTGTGTAATGAAGGGTCCTGGGTTTGATTCTGGTCAAGGGCACATGCCCAGGTTTCAGGTTCGATCCCCAGGCATGCAGGAGGCAAGCTGATCAATGATTCTCTCTCATCATTGATCTCTCTCTCTCTCTCTCTCTCTCTCTCTCTCTCTCTCTCTCTCCATTCCTCTCTGAAATTAATAAAAATATATTTTAAAAAATCTAGATGACAAACATAAGGTTACCAGCTTTTATTTTTACCAATAAGAATTTTAAAAAAACAAAACAAAACATAAGTAATTGAAGAAGCAAAGTATTTTAATATTAAAAGTTAGGATGGATGTATCAGAATAAAGGTCAACTGTTTAAACAAAATAAATTTATCTTTTTAAAAAATATATTTTTATTGCTTTCAGAGAGGAAGGGAGAGGGAGAGAGAGAGAGAGAGAGAGAGAGAGAGAGAGAGAGAGAGAGAGACATCAATGCTGATAGAGATTCATTGATTGGCTGCTTCCTGCACGGCCCCAGTGGGGATCGAGCCTGCAACCCTGGGCATGTGCTCTGACCTGGAATCAAACCATGACCTTCTGGTTCATAGGTCAATGCTCCACCACTGAGCTATGCTGACTGGGCAAAATAAATTTATCTTTACAAAAATTTGCCACATTGTTCTTATTTATCTCATTTAATCATGGACAGCAGAATAGTATGTTTGTGGATTGGCATTTGGGAATCAATGCCCTAAGTGAGATCTTTAAACACACACACACACACACACACACACACACACACACACAACCTACTGCGGAAGTTCCCTGTAGGACACTAGGGAAGTCTTTGTAGAAAAGGTAACATTAAAACCAGAAAGTTCTGAAAAGCTAGGTAGCAGAATGAGTCAGGGAGGTTTCAGGCTGAGTGAGCAATATGGACAAATGTTTGAAGGTTGGAAAGAGTAGGGTAATCACATAATGAAGTGTTGTAATCCTGCTCAGGCGGGACGTTAGTCATGTAGAGGAGTGTTGAGCAATGACACTGGAATACATTGGGGTCTGATTATTCAGTGGACAATGGGGAACCATTAATGGTTTGAGCAATGAATTTACATGATCAAATTTGTGCTTTAAGAAAAATAATTTATTAGTAAGTAGGTTTTATTTATAAAACATCCTTAAATGAATTATATAGTGCAGATTCTGTGCCTCGTTATAAAGCTATTGTTGTCGTCTGTGAAAGGGATTGGAAATGTGGCATTGAGAATTTGAAGGAGGAGATGGTTGTGGTAAACAGAGTAGAAAGAGAATCAACAGGATTTGGCGATATATTAAATGTAAGGGCTTAAGGAAAAGGAATGTAAGGTGAAGGAAGAGAAAGAGGTAGTGGTAGTCTCACTAATAGAAAGAGAGAGTGAGGAAGAGATAGATTTTGGAAAAAAGATAAAAAGTCCAGTTGCAGGCGTCATGAATTTAAATATTCTCCCTTAGGAAGAGTGGGCTAAACAGAACATCTAGTTCTAAAAATGCTTTTCTTTCTGCCTCTGATTCTATTAATCTCTGCAATCATAGGATCTTTCTGATATGCAAATCAGATCTTTTCACAAGCTACTCAAAACTCCTTCATAGCTTCCATTCCCCTCATAGTGAAGTCCAGTCATTGGCTTTCTTTAAAGCTTTTCTTGGTGTGGCTCGTGTTTATCTCCCCTGCCTCAACTCCTGGCACTTTCTCCCTGAAACTCTCAAGCCGAACATGTCCTCTTTTACCTCTGAGTCTTCTAATGACCTTTCCATTCTGACTCTTCACCTTGACATTCTTTATCTCTCTGCTTCCTTCACCACCCCTTTTCTAGCTGATTCCAACTCAGAATGAATGTCTTGGCTCCATCATCACTGCTTCAGGCAGTTTTCCCTGGGTTAGGTACCTCGTCTATGTGCACCTTTACTGTAGACAATATTGAAATTGCTTCTCTTCTTGTCTTTTAGTCCTTTATATCCTTGTCTTTTTGTTGTTGTTGTTGTTGTTCAACCTCACCAGAGTATATTTTTTTCCATTGACTTTTAGAGAGAGTGGAAGGGAGAGAGAGAGAGAAACAAAACTGAAAAGTTCAAAAGTTTAAGTGCCCAGGCTAGTAAAACCAAGAATAGAATTGTTTCCTTATGCCTCACCCTGCCTATTTTAGTAACCTGGCAGTTTGACTATAGTGACTCCATTTTATTTCTTTACTCTTTCCTCATATAAAATGCTGAATGCAGCCGATTTGGGACAGGGACTTAAATTTAGGCTTCTTAATTCCAATCTTTGGATTTCTTTTTCTTTCTCTCTCCATCAAATAACAAACAGAATAGAGCACCCTGCTCCCCTCCCCCCACCCCCGCATAACTTTTTTCCAGAATTCTCCATATGAATCTTTAAAATAGCAAACTTCCTTAGGCAACTGGTATAATGCAAAGCCCACTAACCAGAAGTAGGAAGACCTTCAGGTATCTTGAAAAACAGACACCACATTTCTCTCAAGTTTGCTGGGTCATACTCTAAAGGCCACTTTATTCATCTGGAAAATTAGAAAAGTTGCATCAGAAGAGGTTCTTCTGGGGAACAGCCAACACTTACTATTCTATAATCCACTTTATATATGAATTATTTTACATATTTCCCATTTATATAAAAGCTTCAGAAAATATCTTCTTCATAGATGTATATTTCTATATTTCTATGTGTCTTGGTGTTTGAATTCCCTTAACTGGCGTGTAAATCCTTATATGGCAGGGATCTCAGCTTCCTACTGAACTGGGGCCAATGCTGGGACTTAAGGCATTTTGTTGTTGTTGCATTCAATGCTATTTTGTATTAGTTTCAGGTGTACAGCACAGTGGATAGACATTCGTATAGGTTACAAAATGTTCCCTCCAATAATTCAAGTGCCCGCTTGGCACCATAGATAGTTATAACAACATTGTTAACTACATCCCCTATGCTTTACAAATTCCATCCCCTGTCTATTTTGTAAGTGCCAATGAGCACTTCCTTAATCCTATCACCTTGTTTCACCCAGCCCCCCAACACGCCTCCCCTCTGGCCTCAGTCAGTTTGGTTGTCTGTATCTCTAAGTCTCTTTCAATTTTGTCTATTTTAGATCCTACAGATAAGTGAGAACATATGGTATTTGGCTTTTTCTGGCTAGCTTATTTCACTTAGCATAATACAGGACTTAGGCATCTTTTGAAAACTAGTGGAACCAGCCTAAGTAGAGCCTGCTTTTTATGGGTTGATTGTCATGAGCACTTTTGTTTTGGGCCACAGAAAGCATGAGGAAGTTTGCGCCTGGAAGCCTGGGAGCTGGAAACACTTGCCGTGGAGGCAACACGTCTCCTTCCCCATCTCTATTAAATCTGAGCCCCCTGGAGCGAGGCGCTTTGGGTGAAGCTGAAGGAGCTGTTTGTGTGAGAGAAGACAAGGTTTCAGAGAGGGAGATTTCTAGACGTCGGAGCAGGACACATTGCTGTGCGGGCACAGTGAGTAGTTACTGGAATGCAGGGCCACTTCTGATCCTCACGCTGCAGGTTTGGGATGCCCTGGAAGACACAGGTTTGGGCCGTGGTGGTAAGTCCCATCAGGTGGCTTTTAGGGGATTGGTTGGTTGTAAACTCAGGCAAGACAGCCCTGGAGACTCTGAAAATATACCGAGGCGAAGGGGAATTTTGTGGCTGGCTATTGTCCAATGAAGTACAAAGGAGAAAAACAAACTCACCAAAATTGAGTAATAGCTGTCGATAAAAACTCTTTTGTATCCCCAGAATGATGAAACCAAGGGAAACTTGCGTTAAATTTACAAAATGTTCATATGGATGCAGTTTCTAAACCATACACTGCTATTGTGCTATTTTTATGAAAGACATTCTCCCATCATTATCTATTTGTTATACTTTGTTCTGTGCAAAATGGTAGCCACTGGTCTTATGTGTTTGTTGCATACTTGAAATGTAGCTGATCTGAGTTGAAATTTTTCATAAATGTAAACTACACATCAATTTCTGAGAATATAGTATAAAATAATGTAAAATATATTTGTTAATATTGATTATGTGTTGAAATAATATTTTGTACATATTGGGTTAAATAAAATATAATATTAAAATTAATGTCATATCGTTCTTCTTTTTAAAATGCATTTACTAGAAAATTAAAAATTACATGTATAACTTGCATATTTCCATTGGAAAGGGCTGATTGATAATTAACATATGGGCACAAAGTCATATGCCACTTTTTTTACTTTTTAATTTATGCATACAAAATTTTTAGCTGGATAAAATATGAACTCTTGAGGATAGGTTTTATGTTTCTATTTTTGAATTTTTCCAGGGCTTAAAGTACTAATAGCATGTGATAGATTTCACTACATGCTTATTGATTTAAATTAATTTAAAAAATACCGTTATTACTTTATTTCCATAAACCTGCCACTTTTATATTGTGTCCTAGAAAAGTATATTTTTATTATAAACAGAACTTTGTATTGTTATAAAAATAATTCAGTGCTGCCCTGACCAGTTTGGCTCAATGGATAGAGCGTCGGCCTGTGAACTGAAGGGTCCCAGGTTTGATTCCAGTCAAGGGCATGTACCTTGGTTGTGGGCACATCCCCAATAGGGGGTGTGCAGGAGGCAGCTGATTGATGTTTCTCTCTCATCGATGTTTCTAACTCTCTATCCCTCTCCCTTCCTCTCTGTAAAAAAATCAATAAAATATATTTAAAAAAATAATTCAGTGCTAATGAATAACATAATTATTCTAATTCAATCATGAGCTAATTTTTCCACCTCCTTGCTTTATATTTCTAAAATGAGAAAATTAATAAAGGTATTACATTTTCTTCTTTTATTTGTTTATTTTTATAAGCTTCCAATAATTTAGTATAGTTGGGAGAAATATTAGCTGAATTTCTGAAATTCCAAATTATTATTTTTTATTTAACTACTTTCTATGACTACAATTTCATGAAAGACCCCAAACTAGAATCATCTAGCTAAGGTAGCTGCTACTGAATTTCTGACAATAAATAATAAATATGTATTGCTTAAAGAAAAAAATAAAAGAATAAAATAATACAATGGCGATAATGGTGGAGAAGGTGGTGAGGGTATAGGGGAAATGAAATTGTGCTGTTAGTTGTTGAAGCTGCAGAATTGGTATGTGTCGGTTTATTATAAAATCCTGATTTGAGTATGTTTGAAGATTTTCAAAATAAAATTTTTTTAAAGGTTTTATCTCCAGATAAACGTTTAATGGATGGATTTAAGAGAGACTCAGACTTAATTGCCTGAATTGTCTTAATTATTTGAACATGTTAGTTATAATTTTAATTTCTTGGGTTTATGTATAACCTTTCTTTCCTAAGAGTTCAAACTGATGTACATTGTCTGGGTTTGGAAACATGAATACTCATTATCTATTTCTTTGACCTTTTGAAACATCTTAAGTAAGTTTTCAAAAAGTAAAAGCACATTGGATGCGCATCAAAAACTCATACAAAGTAGTTTATTTTTATTTTTGGAATTAGCAGTATGTGGTGCTTGAACGCAAATTGTGTAATTCTCATTAAGTGAGAAGGCCCTAAAATTAGGTAGACCTAAGTTTGACTTTTGGTTCTGCTACTTTATAATTCTCACAAGAATAGTAGCAATAATGGAATCATATACATACTAACAAAGCCAACATTTACTGAGCTTAATATGTGACAGATTGTGGGCTCACGCTTTACTTTAGTTTATTCATGGAACCCGTACAACATTACTACACTAGTATGTAACTTTTCCTTACTAAACAATCTGCTCCAAGTCATCTTTTGTAAAGAGTTAAACAGGAATTTGAAGATACGGCACCAATCAGTATCCTTGCTCTTATGCACTGCATTTCATTGTCCTATTTTACTAGCTAACTGCCTTAGCCAAGTTAATTAATCTCTCTCGGCCTTTGTTTCCTCTTTTATAAAATAGGGATACAAATGGTAACTATCTCACAGATACAAGAATGACATCATAATAATGCATACAAAACACTTGATATAGTGGCTAGCACAAAGGAAAATAAGAAATGCCAGCGACTATTATTTTATTACATATTCTTATTCAACAAGTAGTAAAGTTTTCTCAGAATCATCATCTAAGAATATATGAAATCGTCTGCACACCCAAACACAAAATAGCTAAGAGGTTCTAGAACTCACGCTCCAATATGGTGGCTAAATGTGGCTACTGAGGACTTGAAATGTGGCTCGTAAGAGTTGAGATGGACTGTAAGTATAAAACAGACACCAGAGAGTTCCTCCCTGTATGTCCCTGGATCCTTTCAAGCTGCTGCCCCAGCGCTGGAGCTCGGAGGGAGTAAGTCCGGGTTCAATCTTGGATACTGTCACCCAGGGGGACTGAGCAAGAACAGGAGAAACCCTGAGGAATTTCGAGGAACTGCAATATTTATAATAGGAAGAGAAAAGGGAAGAGGAAAATGGGACCCGTTGTTGGAGCAAACCCTCTTAGCTGTGCTGAGTGACTTCCCAGCTGTCTGGGATTTTGGAGATACACGTGAAGGCGGACAGATAATGCTGCTTCTGGTTTCCCTTATTCTAAGAAGCTGGCCGGCTGACCCCTCAGGACTCTGTCAGGTAAAACAAACATTCTGATTTGCCGTCAAATATCTACAATTACCATAAAAGCCTGAGAAAAACCCTCCCTGGAAGGATATCTTATCTCTGCACACAAAACAGATAGGAGTCATTATTTGACAGACAGTCTCTGTTCAGAGGTTCATGCTCTTCCTTTCCTTCAAGCTCCAAATCAACTTCCGCCTTCCATGTGCAGTCATATCAGTTGTGAAGAATCCAGGAGAACCTGAAGAGAGTCTGTTTTGATCAGAGGAAAGGCAGGAGGAGCATGTGAACTGGACTCCTAAGCAGGTGCTAGGAAGAGAAAAGGACACGAAATGACTGGCTGAATGCAAAGGGCCCAGCAAGGGACTCCAAGGAACCCTAGAAGATGGGACTGCCACAGGATGGAAGGAGATAGGATCCTGCTATCACCGCTGGAAGGCTGCCCACTGAACTGTGTACTAGATAAGCTCTCTTAGGGGTTATGTCTTTGAGGGTACCTATGAAAATAGCAGAACAGAAGTTCCCAAATGGCATGGATTAAGTGGAAGTTATACTGGCAGTCTCCCAGGACCAAACTGGAATTACAACTAAACTAGAGAAAAGCCGTCCCGAATAATCAACTGAAGGCTAGCTGGAGAGAACCAAGGATGGAAAGTGGAAACTGCATAGAGGCTGGTAGAAAGTATGGAGGCGTGAGAGGGCTGGCCAGGCTCCCACAGACTGCAGTTGAAGTTCTGGAGGGATATTGCAACAGTGGGAACCAGTGAGAACTCTGGTGTGTAAACCCCAAGCTGGGCTCCAGCCCAGAGCAGCAGAAGGAAGAAAGGTGCTCCCATGACATCTGGTTGTAAAAAGTAGCCAGGTTGCTGTATGCAAAGGGGCGATGTCTGGAAATGCAGGCACCCTTTTAAAGGGCCAACAAAATTTTGTGTGCAGCCACTCACCTTGGGTTTCAGCAGCGGGAGGACAGAGTGGACTAGGGCTGTGTGAGGAGAAGCCGAAGTTGGGGGCTCTGGGATTAAAGCTAGGAAGGCACCCGCCCTGGTTTCCTGGGCTGAGTCATCCTCTCATACTGCAGAGGACATCTTTGTCAGGCCGACCTTTGCAATCCAGGCAGCTTTTGCCTAGGGGAGAAACAATTGCCTCACCCTCTTGGAAAGCCTCTCACCCACCCTGTGGAGTCTACACCTTGCTGTGGCCCATAGCCTGAGGCTCATTAAGACAGAATAATAGACTGCAGGCAGAGGCAGATCTCTCACCTGGTCTCCTTCTGAACCTGAGGCTAGGAAAAGCAATCTTGAGAGGGAAGATCACAGCAATACAGGCATACCTAAAAAACAAACAAACAAACAAAAAAAAGAAAAATCTCTAATAACTATCTAACCCGACAACTTAATGAGTTAGAAAGAGAACAACAAGAAAAGCCCAGATCAGAGCAGAAATAAATGACATAGAGAATTATTAAAAGATACAAAAGATCAATGAAACCAAGAGCTGGTTCTTTGAAAGGATAAAAAAGATTTATGAGCCTTTGGCCCGACCCATCAAGAAACAAAGAGAGAGGACTCAAATAAATGAAATCAGAAATGAAAGAGGTGAGGTAACAACTGACACCACAGAAATTCAAAGGATTGTAAGAAAATACTATGAACAACTCTATGCCAACAAGCTGGACAATGTGGATGAAATGGACAAATCCCTAGAAACATACAATCTTCCAAAACCGAATCAGGAAAAAAATCAGAAAACCTGAATAGGCCAATAAGAACTGATGAAATTGTAATGAAAGAAACTCCCAGCAAACAAATGCTCTCATCCAGACAGCATCACAGGGGAGTTTTGCCATACATTTAAAGAACTAACACCTATCCTCCTCAAACTATTCTGAAAAATCCAAGAGGAAGGAAAACTTCCAAGCTCTTCTTTAATTCCAAAACCAGCTAAAGACACAATAAAGAGAATTACAGGCCAATATCCTTGATGAACATAGATGCTAAAATCTTCAACAAAGCATTAGCACATTAGATACAGCAATATACTAAAAAGATCATATGCTATGACTAAGTGGGATATGCAATACATACTACCATACTTCAGAATACACTTAAAACAAGTTTGGCCATACTCCGAATTTTTCATGGCCAAATTTGTGGCTGACAGTTGCAATATTTTTATCATTATATAAGTAAATATAAAATCTTTGTATAATAAACCTCTTTGTCTTTTTCTAGAGTGTAGCAGTGACATAAACAGATACCTGCTTAGGATATGCTTTTCTTTATTCCTGATCAAGAAACCTGAGTTTCAGCTCTGAGAGATTCTGATTCAATTCAGTTGATTTCAATAAATATTCCTGTGTGCCTCTTATACATTAAACCCTGGCCTGTACTGATAATTCAAACATGAATTAGACATGATTCTTATCCTTAAGTTGTATATAAAAACATATGGATTGATTTGCCTCTTCTATACAGGGACTTTTTCCTCATTTTTGGTTGATTGGTTGTTTTCTTATTATTGTATTTCTAGTTCTTGTCACATTTCCAATAGTCTATAAGTGTTGGTGGACTTCATCTAGTGGCAGTGGCACACACATGATTGTGTTAAGTGCTGTAACCAAGCTATACACATAGTGGCATTAAAACAGGGGGGATAACTGCTCAATTGTCCCCAAAGTCAGTTAAAAGGATTTTACTGAGGAGGTGCTATGTGAGTGACAAAATTAAAACGCTGGCAGACACAAAGGGTTAGAAGTACTTCTAAGCAGAAAGAGTTGTTTAAACAAAGAAGCACTGCCAGGAAAGTTCACGTTTTATTTTGCCGAGGTTAGGTTAGGGTAATGAGGGACAAATACAATTTTAAACAGATAATTGGGAACCCATATGAAGCCTCTTTAAATACTATTTAAAGATCTTGAAATTACCTATGATTTTCACAAGTATGACATTATGACATGGAGGAACACACTCCACTGTTGGACAGCCATGTGTTTAAGATCCTGAGAAAGAACTTTCATAGGTGTGTTAAATTACTCTATTAAAGATATAAGACATGCTGAATCACCACTGTGCGCATAGCTGTTGGTTACTCCCTTTCAATAAAATAACTGTCATAACTATGTATATGAGCTCATCTAATTGTTTTAGAAAAAAACTTCTGCTGAAAGGTACCTGGCTGCTGTGTGTGTGTGTGTGTGAGTGTGTGTGTGTTTGTGTGTGTGAGTGTGTGTGTGAGTGTGTGAGTGCGTGTGTGTGTGTGTCCAGGGTCATGTACCAGTAATAGCAAAGGTATACAGTACTTGTAAAAGAATTTAATTTTGTGGTTTGAATATTAGTTTCCCATCTGTATAATAAAGAATTAGATCCAGATTCTTTTTTTAATTACTTGATTTCAGTCTAGTTATTAAAATAAGATAACAAGGATAAACTAAAAGAAAAAACACACATAAAAAAATAAGTTGTCAAATGAACGAGTTCAAACTATTTATAACCTACGTATTAGTCAGAAATTTAACACAGAATTTTTGAGTACTGCATAATAGCAATATCATAGTAGTTTTAGAAACTCTTAGAATGTTTGCAATTGAGAATATTACAGTTTTCACCAGCTGAGAAGCTGTTTAATTCAACTAGAAAGTATGGCATAAGCCCCACACTGACCTCACTTAATGACTCGCCAAATAAAAACAGAAGTTGAGAGGTTTCACAGCTGCTGACAGAGTCCTTGGAAAGAATCATTTTGGAATGTTCTTACTGTTGCTAAAGAAGGGAATTAAAGAGGCCAGAAATAAGAAACCAGGAAGAAAACAATATTGTCAGCATTCAAAACTGATTACCAGGGAATTACTCCGTGGTTAAAAATCCACCGTGTTTCAGCAACTTATTTAGGAATGTGTATCCCAAAGGACTTCCATTGCCTGTGTTTTGCTGCAAATAAATGTGCTTACCTTGACTCTATAAAGAGCTCTACAAACCACAACTGCTTGGATTTGAATTTGCCAGTGTTCACAACAGATACCAACTTTATTGAAAACCAGAAGCCTTCCAGGATGTGGGAGGGGCCCTGGCAGTCGCAGGAGCCAATTATGTGGTTGTCTCTTTTGTTGAGGTTCACATTTTAGAGGAGGTCAGATATGAGCTGCGGCCTCCACCATTGGCAACTAGGAGCCTGTTCATTGGGTAGGAGCCCTTACATTGAGTGTAAG
Source organism: Myotis daubentonii (assembly GCF_963259705.1). Classification (NCBI taxonomy): domain Eukaryota; kingdom Metazoa; phylum Chordata; class Mammalia; order Chiroptera; family Vespertilionidae; genus Myotis; species Myotis daubentonii. The sequence goes on from NC_081849.1 coordinate 18,894,762, forward strand.
AAAAGAGATGTGGTGCTTTTCTAATCTAAACCAGTGGGTAATTTACTTTCATTCTCTCACTTGCTTTAACATTTGTGGCATAAACACTTATTGAAGATTAAATATATTAATTTATTTTTAAAGTGTTTTTATTGATTTCAGAGAGAGGAAGGGAGAGAGAGAGAGAGAAACATCAATGATGAGAGAGAACCATTGATCGTCTGCCTCCTGCACTGGGAATGGAGCCCACAACCCACGCATGTGCCCTGAGCAGGAATTGAACCGTGACCTCCTGGTTCATGGCTTAATCACTGAGCCACACCGTCCAGGCTGAGAACATTCTTAATGAGCAATAAGTCACAGTGCCATTAAGGTGGGGCGGGGAGCAGGTAGTTGAGATACAGAGGACCTATGCTCCATTGTCTACTTATGCACTATTTGATTAGCCTTGTCTAGGTAGGTTAATTTCCTCAGTCTCAGTTTTGAGATAGGGTCTGAAACAAAACGGGTCTAAGCAATAAGGTTACTGTACTATGAGGGGTAGATAGTAAGACCAATGGATTTATGTCTTAGAACTGGTAGAGACCAGCTCAATCCAATATGGTGACTAATTTCACCTAAAGTAACCCCTAGCCTCATTATAGCTCATCTTACATAATAATAGACAAACATGTAAATTGACCGTCCCTCCACTAAGCTCATCAGCCAATCAGGAGAGTATGCAAATTAACCCAAAAAAGATGGCAGTTAATTTACATACATAGGCTTGAAGCGCGGAGTGAAGACTGAAGGCTCCGGCTGGAGTGAAGGCCTGGGTCCTGGGTGCCCGAGGAAAACCGGTGCCAGCAGCCAGGGGAAGGGAAGGCCTATGGCACGAATCCCTTTGTGCAATGGGCCTCTAGTCTGTATATGTAAAAGCTTAAGCGACTGAATGACTGGACAACAGATCGACTGGTTGCTATGATGCACCCTGACCACCAGGGGACAGACGTTCAATGCACAGGATCGAGCTCCCTCCTGTCTGGATTGGGCCTGTGGGGATCGGGCGGAAACTGGCTCTCTGACATCCCCCGAGGGGTCCCGGATTGTGAGAGGTGCAGGCCAGGCTGAGGGACCCGTGCACTGGGCCTCTAGTTGTAATATATTAGCATGCTAAATGACACTCTGCAGCCGTGATGAGGAAGCCTGTCTAAGGACACAGACCGGCTGACGGGGCTCTTCTGAGAAGCCTCTACCCCTTTCCCTGCAAATTCCTCAATATTTCTCCCCCTTACCTGCCGTACCCCTCGATTAAATGAGCCTCAATAACAGAAGTAAATCCCACTTTGCCTGCCTGTGGAGTAGCCACTCTCTGTCTCACTGCTTCACTAATAAGTTCACTTTCACTTTAAACTCTATGCTGGCTCATATTTGAATTCTTATTTGCATGAAGCCAAGAACCCACAGTGGGTCACGAACCCTCAGATCCCTGGACCCTGAAATGCCTGCATCATCTTCATCAACTTTAAAATGGAGGTGATGATGCATATAATGATGTGGGGATCAGGAGGGATCATGCATGCCCACGTGTTTCGTTAGAACAGTCATTTGTTTTACTGTCTCATTTCCCATCCCTCCCACAAACTCATCTTCGCGTCTCAAAGGTCCTTGAACTGAGAGCTAGATTAAGACTTGGGCCATATGAACAGCCCAGCTGGGTGCCAACCTATAAAAGCGCTGCACATCCCTAAGCTACATTGAAAATATGTTGCCACCAGAGGGGTTCAGAGGAGGTCTTCCCAAGATATGCCCCTTGGGCACATGGATTATTTTCAGCTGAAGGCAGTTGAGACTCTGGCTTCACAAGAAAGTTTTCTCTCTCCCTGAAAGAATACGAACTGGGGTCTTGCCCATAATAAGAGTTGTCACCAGAAATAACTTTGTATGACTCATCTGTAGGACAGGGCACACATCTAATTGCTGAACATCTGTTTTTCTTATCGTCCTGTGAATGACCTTTCTTCCCCTGAAAGTCCCAAGGCACCTAATTTTGTCTTCAGTGCAGAATGCCATTGATACTTCATTTTTACTTTCTGTCTCTGAACCTCTCATACATGTATATGGGGTTCCATACATATATATGTAAATATGTTTGGCCATTTTCTCTTGTTAATCTGTCTTATGTTATTTGATATTAAACCAGCTAAAAGAACCTAGAAGGATAGAGGAGATTTTCTCACCCCCTACCCCACACATTCCCATTGCTCAAACCCACGTGGCCTATTGAGAGCTAGGCTGCTTGGTTGTTTCTGTAGTACCCTTCCACCATGCTCAAGTCAGCTCCAGGGGCCTGGTGCAAGGCTTGCCAAGCTACAGCAATAGAGATTCAGTCACCAGCAACCTATATGGTTCTGCTACCCATTGGGAGTCTGAGTGGAAATAAGAACCAAGTGGAAATAAGTACCAGGTCATTAGGAAATGACCTCTAGGGCCCAGTCACCCTCCTCTTCAAGTGCAAACAATAACCTCTATCCACCCCCCTTTTGAGGTAATGCAGCATAAAATTCCTCAGTGGGTCTGAATCCACACAGTTCACCTTCCTTTCTGGAGTTCTGCTTGTGTTTATTAAGTGGGGAGGGACAATTGCAATATAAAGAGAGAATAGATCTCACTTTTTCACATGCAAGATAGAACAGGGGATAATTTATTTTACTATGGTGAATTGACAGCAGGGAAAACTAAAACTAACATTAAACAACAAGATTTAACAGTCACTTTGGTGTGTGTGTCCACTCTCTTCAAAGCTACAATGGTCTTCTTGAGGGTAGGAACTATGTTTTCTTCATAAATGGTATCAATAAAAATATTGGATCAATGAATGTTAGTGTATTATAGATTATTATTCATCTTCTAAAATAATTCTGGTTTGGGGAACTTTTAGATTCATTCAAATGTAAAACCAGTTGAAAGACCTCAAGAACAAACTTCTGTTCTCCAACCATATCACATTGATGCATTTCCCCCAAAAAAGGCACAAAGAATATTGATTGTCAAACATGCCTAATTGGAATTTTAAAATTCTGGGATCTAAATTAGGTTCCAGCTCTGCTTTTTACCCCTGGAAAGTCATCCTGACTCGTTGTGTCACTGTGTCTGTCGGCATAATGTGACGTTAGTAAAGTGTTCTGAATTTAGACGAAGAGTACACACTGTTCACTGAGGGCACAAAAATATCTTTGAAAGTAAAATATTTGATGGGTATGCAAATACTTGTGCTTTACCTTTGTTACATATTTAGCAATAAGTTTACATCACTAATAAATATCAGAACATTTCCTGGGAGAACAAGGAAGTATCCTGGTTCCTGTACAGTCACCAGAGTATGTGTGGAAACTTCTGCGATTTTTACTCTCACGGTCCATAAAATTCCCTCATTTAAAATGTCATTGTGAGCCAATTTTCAAGCTCAAAGCTAAGGCCCCATGCTGCTAGTTTTTATTTCTTCACTACCTAATAAAAACTCACCAGTCAACCACTACCATACATAAAAGATTACAGTCACTCTGATAAAAATTATTATAATACTTGTGAGAGCACAAATTAGAGAGAGGAGCTTAAACTCCAGAGACCAAAATGATCCACAGGCTTTATTTATTTATCAAGTCATCTCAGGGAAGGATTTACAGCAGGCTCTGATGAAAACTATACTTTATCAGTAGCTACGAAGATTGTTATTTCTAGAGGTGGGAGCAACACAAACACACAACTAGCTGTAATTCAGGAATACGGTGATGAATACCCTCAGAGAAACAGAGTCAAAAGAAGTAGTGACTATTTTGAGGCGGAGAATATGGGCATCTCCGCTGAGAAGGATCAATACACTTGGCTTTAGCAAATGGGCCACATCCCATGTAGACAAGAAATGACTAGAAGTCATTCCGAATGCAGGGCATGTCTTGAGCAAAGACACACACACTCAGGCCACACGAGGCAAATCAGCTATTCCAGGCAACAGCAAACATTCTTGTTTCATCGTACTTGCGACTTGGGTATATTGTGTGCATATTTCATTGGAATAATGAAAGATATTATGAAACGTTCTATTATTTGCTACTTAATAAATGTTCAAAGTTGGCTGTTCAACATCACACAAAGACATGTATTTAACAAATGGTAATGAGTTCTATGAAGGAAAAAGTCTGAAACACGTTTAGAGCATTTAGCTGGGGACTTGATTTGGCTGGAGAGTCAAGAAAGGTTCCGGTCAAAGAAATGATCAACAGAAAGTATGTTGAGAGTAAATTGTACTCCTAAAGTTCTTCTGATCGCTTTCCACATTTTTCTTGTCAAAGTAAATTCTTCATTAAGGACAGCTGTTGCCTTAGGGTTTTTCAGGGAAATAGATCTGTTGGGGGTGCGGGGGGTGGTAAAGAGGGGGGGGTGAAAGATTGGGACTGTGGTGGGTCTGCCCCAACGTGGTCTGGAAATAGGTGTTTGCCATGTCACCGGAAAGGAATTTCAGGGACACACACGTAGGGTAATTTTAAGCCATAGAGGCAAGACTTATTAGAGCGAAAACAAAGGAAAGGCTTAGGATAGAAGAGGCCAGATCCCAGCAATGGGAGTAAGCCTAGACTGGGCTGCCTAGACTCAGGGAAGGAAGTTAGAGGCAAAAGGAGAGTCCTTAATGCTTAAAGCCCACTGCTCCCGTGGTTGCAGGTCTGGTCTTGTGGGGACCCTTAAAGATTGGGAGAAAAGAAAGCAAACGTACTGCCCGAGAGAAGGGTGCGGGCGTGCTCCAAGGAGGGTGCGCAAGACGCAGATGCCCTGGAAGAGGCGGCAGAGCTCGACAAAGTGCTTTCCCAGCCCTCAGCTGGTAGAGCCTGGTCACACCATGCCCCATGCCACGTCCAGCTCCGTCTCACTGGGAAAGAAGTCCAGTTTCCCGGGCTGCAGGCCTGCACCTGTGCCCACCTGACCGGGAGAGTCAGGAACCAGAGCTGCAGTGCCATCACCTGAGGCTCCAGGAATGCAGCCCAGCCTCTGCTCCCAGCTGGCATCAAGACTCTTAGCTGTGTGACCTTGGGTAAGTTACTTAACTTCTCTGGGCCTCATTTCCCTTCTGCATGCTTGCTGCCAAGGCTTCATGGCGTCCAGGTCGGGATTGCCCTCTGGCCCACGTGGCTGCCACAGAGAAGGGCCTTTATTCAACTTCTATATATTTCCTTGAGTTTTGGGAAAGAGCAGACTTTCTTTCAAACTACCCCAATCTCTTTCCTGTCTCCTTCCTCCTCCCCTCTTTCCCCGCCCCTCCCCGGCCTGTGCTGGTGCCCTCTGCCTATCCAACCTCTTTCCTGGATTTTCTGGGGGCTTGTGCCCTTATCCTATCTGATCTTTTCCCCAGGCTAGTCTCCTTGTGCTTTATGGTTGTCATTTTGGCTCTTACTGTGCATGCACTCAGCGAAAGGAATCCCTCTGTGCCATTTCTCCCTCCCCCATTGGGGGTGAGGGTGGGGGGTGGACTCCCTGGGGTGACTGTAAAGCTTATTCAGGCTTAATCAGATATCTGGTTTCCTTGGCTCCCTCCTCTTTGGTTATTGTCTAACTAACTGCCTACTGTCACAGAACCAATAGGTCATATATTTTTTTGTGTGTGTGTATACCCCACTGGTTGGAGAGAGAGATTTATTTTAAAGAATTGGCTCATGTGATTGTGGGAAATGTAAAGTCTGCAATTTGAAGGGCTGGTGGGTAACCTGGAAACTCTGGCAGGAATGAATGTTGTAGTCTTGAGTCTGAAGTCAGTCTGGAGGCAGAATTCCTTTTATTTATTTATTTTTCAGAGAACCTGTTTTTATTCTTAAGGCCTTCAACTGATTTGATGAAGCCTACCACATTATGAAAGGTAATCTGCTTTACTCAAAGTCCACCAATGTCAATGTTAACCACATTCAAAACATATCTTCACAGCAACATTTAGATGTTGTTTGATGAAACAACTGGGCACTGTAGTCTAGCACTGAGGCGCTGAGAAAGGAAGAATTTTGAAGGTTAAGGAGCTAGAATTGTCCAGTTGGTGGCAGAATTGGAACTCCTGTCCTGTTATCTAAGGACCTTTCCATTGGACCTTCTAATAGTGTTTCAATCCAAATTTCTATAGCACTTATTATCTATAAAACATTCTCTTGAAACTTAATTAAATGTCCCTTTACTAATACATGTTCTATCTCTCCAACTAAATTTTAAGATGTACCTGTTTACGTTCAACCCTGTTATGTTCTATACACAATCAAATATTAATAAGTATTTTTTAAAGGATGAATTCTGCTGCATATCCTATTTATGCTAAATAACAATTTGTTTATATAGCTTCTGGTGACAGACTCCTTGAATTAATTTTCAGGCACGTGGATGAAGCTGTGTTGCAGTGCTTTTTATGAGTGGTGAGTGCGAAAGGCCTAATTCTTCATATAAAGAAAGGCTTACTATGAGTAGTGTGAGCATGGGCAAGTTGCTCAAGTTTTTAAGCATTTAATTTCTTTATCTGTAAGAAGAGAATGATACTGGGAGGGTGCTGCATCCAGCATGGCTTAGGGTTCAGGATCTGAAGAAGGGGCCGTGCACAAATGAAAACACTATACAATATGAATTTAGAAGGCATGGGGGGGCCAGGTGGAAACCTCCTTCTTGGAGAGGCACACTGACTTCTGGCCAGTCTGCTTTTGATTTACTTGAGTATACATTTGCCATTAGCAATGCATACAGGCATATCAAAGGTAAAGTTTGGTAAACAGTAAAAGGATTATCAGGTTAGGGAATTGCCTTCAGCCATAGAGCCAATAGCAGAGCCATATTATGCTGATTTTCAGCCCTGCTGAATATCAAAGTCCATTAGCCTTCCAATGGGTCTTTTTGCATTAATATGCTAACTTCTGTTGGTATTCGCCTCTGGCAGGAGGGGTCAATTGGGGAAAAAGGAAACATATGAAATACTTTAAACAATAAAATAAAGAGAGAGAGAGAGAGAGAGAGAGAGAGAGAATGATACTAAACCTCAGTACTGCCTAGTGTGAATAGAAAGTGGGTTACTGTATGTATAATAGATATGAATAGCTCCTTGACAAAGGTGCAGGAGATATCATGGATTTTTATTTTCTAGATAAAGTCATCTCCAAATCACAACCCATCAAGATCAATGATAAGCCCCATATAAGGTGTTTACTGAAGCTATCCTCATTGGAGCTTACAAAACCCCTGGTGCTTGCATATTCCTAGAAAAATGGGGAAGGGCCTGGTTCTTGGTCAATAGGGATGGCCCTTTCCCCCTTGGGTCCATTTGGTTTCTATATGCAAAGCCGCTAAGTACACAACCTTCACAAAAATGGGTGGCGGCTCAGCCTTCTAAGTGCTCAGCAGTCGCTAAGCTCTGCTTCTCTGCCGTTCACTGGAGATGGCCTCCTTGGGTGGGCTGACTCGTGTCTATTCACAATGTTCTTCTCTGCTGACTGCTTGGCCGAGCCATCGCACACCAGGTGCTCAAGAGACAGTGCGTACGGTCAATTCTCACAGGTACTCAAACATCCTCCTATGTCCAGAATGCAGACCCAAGCACTTGAAGAAATACACAGAACCCTCCCCCATTTCAAGTGGGGCACAAACTCTAGGCTTGGGGCCCTTTCTGGAGGCCTTGGTTTTCATCCCCTGGGGAGAGTGCAGTTTAATCGATTGACTGGCTGAGGGCTCTGAAATGAGTCCTAGGAACTCTCACTCTGAGGACAGGGGAGAGCTAGACATCAAGGGCACAGGGCCCTGACATTATTCTTTGACTGATAGAAACACAATGGAAAAAGGCATCAAAATACTGGTAAACTTCTCAGTACGTCACACTTTTACGCAGTCAAATAACTTAGGATATCTGTCCTTTTTTATTCTTATTAGTTGAAATGCTATACATGCTTACTGATTGTGCACCACTGAATCCCCCATATCTTGAGAAGCTTTAAGGTTTAGGGGAAAGATCCTGGCTTTTGGAGTCAGAGAGCGCTGATCTTGACTCTTGGCTCTGCCGCTTATGATCCCTGTGCACTTAGATAAATTACTTCGCCCCGCTTAGATTTTTTCCCCTGTCAAATTAATTGTGAAGGTTACTTGCACATAAACCACATAGCCTTGGGCTTCTCCTGCTAGGACATTGAATATTGCACATTTATAATAATATCCTGAATCTCAAGGCTTTGAGACCAGAGCTATTCGACTAATAGAAAGTTTGGCCTTTTTGTAGCAGCTTCTCCCATTACTTTATTATGTCTGGGAGGCCTCATGGGCGCAGTTGCCTGTCGTCTCTTTGTTCTCATGTTCTCTGCTCTTACCCCTGGGCTGCTGATTTCCTGCTTCTCTCTCTCTGCCAGTAGGAAAACTCCCTTGGAGTCTCATGATCAGAGATACTGTAACAGGCCCCACAGGAACCGATCTGTCACTTAGGTCTCAGTGTTTTCCTTCTATAGCGCACTCAAGCCTAAGAGGCAGGGGACAATGTCAGGGAAGTTCAAATGTAGCCTCCTGCTGCCACTGCTTCTTCTGACCTTCAGGCAATAATCAATAATCAATAACCAACTCAGGCCTGACCTCCACATCTCATAGGTTCTGAGGTGCCTTTTTAAGCCACCTCAGGAGATCTCTGTTTCCTGGACAAGTTGTGGAGGCCTGAACACCATATATGGACCAGGTTTCAGGTCTCCCCTACAGATATCCTGGGCCCATGCAAAGCAAGGTATGAGTCTAGTGTCTGTTGCAGTCTTTCCGAGCATTTTGTGAGGGTTACAGAGCCCCTGGGACATTCTGTCACAGGAAGTGGTTCTGCCAGGGGCATACAGAGGACATCTAGTCATGCTCCAGCCTTGACCTGGGCCAACATATTTCTTAAATCAACTATTGTCTGCCACACAATAAGCTCTCAGTAAATGTAACTCTCTTTTTGTCTTTTTGCTTGAAAACAGTTTGATGTATTTGCTAGACGGTTGGCTATAAAACACATTTTATCTTTATGCCAAGCTAACTTTTTTACAATGGTTTTTACAGTGGTTGCTTAGGGTAAGAGGAATGGGAAATGAGGGAAAGAGTGTCAGATAGAGAGTAATGGGATCTCAAAAAAAATAATAATAAAAATCAAGCAATCTGGTTCAACAGTCTGGACTCTCAACTCTTGGGCTAAATCATCTTTTTTGACCACAAAAGCCCGCTGACTAGAACAATATAAAATATATACAGTTTGGTACCCAGAGGGGAAAACGTCGGGAGGAAAGAATCCCTTAAAGAAGCATGGCTCGATGAGGCTAGGTGATAAATGGGTAGGTAACATGTCGTAAGAGATTTCAACGTCTATCGAAACCTCTTGGACCTTCCAGCTCTATCATTCTCTCATTACTACTGCCCATCACAGATAAAGCTGGGATAAAAGTGTCAGGGTAGGATTCCAGAACAGGTTCATTTCGTGGCTGTTCTGTTTAACCAAGGTAACCTTTCAAAAATGGCCAAATGGAACTATGAACTTAATTTCACGAGGAAGCCGTCTTCAAGTTCTGAGAACATGTCAGTTAAGTAAATGGGGCACGGATACTTGAAAGCTGAAAAGCAGAAAACTTTCATTTTTCTTGCCCTTGTGAAAACATCTCGCCATTAATTGCTGATACTGATGTGAAAGAAAAGGGGACTATGCAATTAATCCGACAAGCTCAGGGGAGCCACATGGAAAGGTTGACAACTCAGAGAGGGTCTGGTCAAATTCTTACTTGCGTAGGCCATGGTGGGTAGTCATGTCTCAGGCGTATAGGTTGGTTCCTTAGCAAAGTCAACTTGACCTTAAGTGAGCCCTGTCCATTGCTCTTATGTGTCTAGGATAACATACCTTTGAAATGTCACGGTAAATTTCTTTTCCTACCCCTAGGAGGCACAGACAACTGCACCAGAACACAAGACCAGAAGAGTATGAGAGACCAGAACCCCTCATTGCTATCTTGCTTCCATGTGCTGTAAATATTAATTATTAACTATCTAGCATCCCCCTCCCAATGTAAAAGAAGTAAGTGCTTTTCTGTTTTGCCTTTTATCTAGTCCTAAAGATTTTTTGTTAAGTTTTCTCCCACTCCCTTATCCTACCACCAATAGATTACATGTAACCCTACTTAAGTCTCCTTCTTTGTTTAATTCTAATGTACAATAAGCTGCAAAACTGCCATTCTCTGGAGCATTTTCTCAATCTGTTGAGACTTTGCTTCTTAGCATATGTTGTCAGTTTGGCTCAAATTAACTCCAAAAAATTCTATTACAGGTTTGGATATTTCTTATGTTAACACTGGCCAATAAGGAGGTGTGACCATGGGCCCCTGCTGGCCTTTTGCGAATCAGTACTAAGTGAATTGGAGGCCTACACTCAGGCTTGGCCTCGTATGCGTAAACTTTCTGAAATTACCAAGACAGTTAGCTCTTTGATAATGATATTTTCAGGTTATAAACAACCCTCTCATCATTACCAAAAGCCGCTTTCATTTACCTGGGTTTCATGTGAGCAGCCATCCATCAGAAATGGTCATGTGAAAAGACACACACCCTCTATTTGTCTCTGTTTTCTGAGAAGGATTTCATTTCACAGGTCTCCATTCCCAAGTTCTCAAAAAGCTTCTATTTGGAAACTTGATTATATCTATGACAATAATAATTTTTATTTCATTATTTTATTTTTTGCAAACATTAAAAATAATTTTTATTTTTACTATAAGCATATATTCTATTGCGTTTTAAAACGTTAGTGATGTAACAAGTGGATAAGAGCAAATGACATAAGTGAAAAAGCTAAATATAAAATTGTTTACTGTAATTACAACTACAAAGCACAAAATCATACACAAAATCTGGGTCATACCCCTCCAAAATGGAGGAGTTAAGCTAGAATGCTGACATACTGTTCACCTCCACTGGCCTAGCTCCCAGCACTGTAAGTATGCAATAGCTATTTGGTGACAATAATAATTTTTAAAAGTGCCCACAGTTACACATTTCTTAAGAAACAAATTCTTCACATTTTCTTTTCATTCTCACCCAGCAGATGGTGCTACTTCCTTAAAATTTCTAAAGATATTACTTCTGAAGGAGATTCTTCTAGTATAGGTTTGAAGTACCTGTATTCATATTCAAATTTGTAAACTTCTGTTATTCCAGACACTGTAGGGCAATAAGGAATTTTATATAGTTGGTAGGATTCACTTAAGCAGTTCTTCAGTGGTAGAAAGCTGTCACCCCTTCCAGCTGTGACAGGCAGGCCCTCTCTAGGGCAAAACATACTCCAAAGAGCTAGAACAAATACTTCAAAGGGCTAGAACAAATACTCCAAAACTTGATATTGAAACCATAAAAGACCCCGAATATCTGCAGTAATCTTGAGAAAGAAGAATGAGGTAGGAGGGAGCGTAATACTGGATATCAAAACTATACTACAAAGCCATTATAACCAAAACAGCCTGGCACTGGCACAAGAACAGGCATATAGGCCAATGGATCAGAATAGACACCCCAGAAATTGTCCCACACCATTATGGTCAATTAATATTTGACAAAGGAGGCAAGAACATACAATGATCCCAGTCCTGGGAGGCCTCGCGGCTCCGCTGATCCTGGGTTCAGGAGGCCTCATGGCTCCGCTGATCCTGGTGCTAGGAGGCATATAACCCTTTTACTATATAGGATAGAGGCCTGGTTCACGGGTGGGGGCTGGCTGGTTTTCCCTGAAGGGTGTCCTGTATCAGGGTGGGGGTCCCACTTGGGGCCTGGCCAGCCTGGATGAGGGGATGATGGCTGTTTGAGCTGGTCACACCCCCTTCAGGGTTCGGATCCCCACTGGGGGCCTGGCCAGCCTGGATGAGGGGATGATGGCTGTTTGCAGCTGGTCACACCCCCTTCAGGGTGGGGGTCCCCACTGGGGTACCTGGCCAGTCTAGGTGAGCGGCTGAGGGCTGTTTTCAGGCTGGTGGGCGACTGAAGCTCCCAACCTCTCCTTTTTTCTTTTTCTTTTTTATTCTGGAATTTATTTACCTTCTACGGCTGTTACTGGAGCGTAGAGCTGGCTTTAGCTCTGAGGCTGGCTCCAGCTTGAGGCCTCGGCTGCTGAAAGCAGGAATCTAGGGTTTGTTTGGGTTCTATAATTGCAATATTGTTTCAGTCCTGCTCGCTCCAGCTCTGTCGGCTGAAATCAGGTTTCTGGATTTTGTTTAGCTTCTATATTTGCAACAATGTTTCTTAGAGTGCAAGCTCAGAGGCCGGCAGCAGCAGGCGGGGAACCTTGGCTTCCTCCGTCACTGGAGCAAGCAAGCCTCCTGTTCGCTTCAGCTGCCTGGCTGCCGGCCGCCATCTTGGTTGGCAGTTAATTTGCATATTGCCCTGATTAGCCAATGGGAAGGGTAGCGAAGTTACGGTTAATTACCATGTTTCTCTTTTATTAGATAGGATTCTAATCTCTATGCTGTACACTTGAAACTAAAATGAAATAACATTGAATGTAAACTTTAATTGAAAAATAAAAGAAAAGAAAAAGAGTCCATCAGAACTCAGACCAACATGCCTTTAATGCATAACACCCAAACTGCCAGGTTATTTTTATCACATGTATTTTCCTCTCTATACCCTCTCATAAAGCCACATTCCTATCTCTCCCAGACCTGGCAAACCAGCCCATTATGTCCTCTGTAACTTAAAATCTGCAATCAAGAAAATCCCTAGATCATACATCTCATTTCTGAATGGCCTCTTTAGAGAGTCAATTAGACTTCTGTGTGCATTGGTATCTCAGTGTTGTTTTCATTGGCATTTTCCTGGTGACATTTTTGTGATGTGGAGAGTCTTTTTATATGCTTACTTTTCATCTGTATATCTTTTCCAGGAAGGTGTCTGTTCAGATCTCTTTTCCATTTTTAATCATGTTTTTAATTTTCTTATTATGAGTTTTAAGTGTTCTTTATGGATTTTGGATAACAATCCTTTATCAGATGTGTCTTCTGAAAGTATTTTCTACCAGTCTGTGGCTTGTGTTCTAGTTTTCTTGACAATGTCTTTCACAGTGCAGAAGTTTTTTTTTAAAATATATATATTTTTGTGGATTTAAGAGAGGGAGAGAGAGAGATAGGAACATCAATGCTGAGAGAGAATTATTGATGGGCTGCCTCCTGCACAACCTCCCCCCGCCCCCCGGGAATTGAGCCTGAAACCCAGACACGTGCCCTGACTGGGAATTGAAACTTGACCTCCTGGTTCATAGATTGATGCTCAACCACTGAGTCATGCTGGCTGGGCCAGAGCAGAAGTTTTTAATTTTAATAAAACCCAGCTTGTGAATTTTTTCTAATGTGGATCCTGTCTTTGATGTTGTATCTAAAAAGTCATTGCCATGTCCAAGATCATTTAAGTTTTCCTTTTCATCTTATATTTAGGTATCTACAACTTTGCAATGTGTGGAATTATGTTGGTTTCATCACTGTATCTGTAGACCTGGCTCACTGCCGGAAATATACCAGATATTCAATAGAGATTTGTGGAAGAAAACAATATCTATATCTATATCTATATATCTATATATCTATCTATCTATCTATCTATCTATCTATCTATCTATCTATCTATCTATATATCTATATATCTATCTCTCTCTCTCTCTCTCTCTCTCTCTCTATATATATATATATATATATATATATAATTTCCTATCTAATAATAGACAAATATGGTAATTAACCATAACTCCGACATGCTTCCCATTGGCTAATCAAGGCGATAGCAAATTAACTGCCAACCAAGATGGCGGCCGGCAGCCAGGCAGCTGAAGCGAACAGGAGGCTTGCTTGCTTCAGTGATGGAGGACTCCAACGTTCCCTGCCTGCCGCTGCTGGCCTCTGAGCTCGCAGTTTGAAACATTGTAACAAATATAGAAGCTAAACAAAACCCCAGAAACCTGCTTTCAGCCAGCCAGGATCTCAGAGCTGAAGTTGAAACAGTGTTTCGATTATAGAACCCAAACAAACCAGATACCTGCTTTCAGCAGCGGAGGCCTAGGATCTGGAGCCAAGCCTCAAAGCTAAAGCTGGCCCAGAATAAAAAAACAAAAAAGAAAAAAAGGAGAGGTTGGGAGCTTAAGTCACCCCCAGCCTGAAAGCAGCCCTCAGCCCCTCACCCAGACTGGCCAGGCACCCCAGTGGGGACCCCCAACCTGAAGGGTGTGTGACCAGCTGCAAACAGCCATCATCCCCTCATCCAGGCTGGCCAGGCACCCCAGTGGGGAGCCCCACCCTGATCCAGGACACCCTTCAGGGCAAACCAGCTGGCCCCCACCCATGCACCAGGCCTCTATCCTATATAGTAAAAGGGTAATATGCCTCCCAGCACCGGGATCAGCAGAGCCGCGAGGCCTCCTGGCACCGGGATCAGCGTGACAGGGGCAGCACCCAAACCCCCTGATCGCCCTGCAGCTCTGTGTGTGACAGGGGGCGGGTCCACAACCTCCCTATCTGCCCTGCTCTGTTCCTGACAGGGGAAGGCGCCTGAACCCCCTGATCAGCCCTGCTCTGTGCCTGATAGGGGGGAACTCTCCAACCCCCTGATCACCCTGCGGCTCTGTGTGTGACAGGCTGCGTCGCCCCAACCCCCTGATAGGCTCTGCTCTGTGTGTGACAGGGTGCGGCACCCCAGCCCCCCTCACCCCCCCCCTCCCCACAGGCCCTGCTCTGTGTGTGATGGGGTAGAGCCATAACCTCCCCATCGGCCCTGCCCAGAGTGACAGTGGTGGCACCCCAACCCCCTGATCGGCCCTGCTCTGTGGGTGGTAGAGGGCGACGCCCCAACCACCCCCCAAGGGCCCTGCTCTGTGCGTGACAGGGGGAGGTGCCCCAACTCCCCTATTGGCCCTACTCTGTGAGTGACAGGGGGGAGCTCCTCAACCCCCTGATCGGCCCTCCTCTGTGCATGACAGGGTATGGAGCCCCAACCCCCCTAATGGGCCCTGCTCTGTGAGTGACAGGGGGCAGCGCCCCAACCTCCTGATTGGCCCTGCTCTGTGCGTGACAGGGGGTGGTGCTGCAACCTCCCCATCGACCCTGCCTTGAGTGTGACAGGGGGCGGTGCCCCAACCCCCCAATCGGCCCTACCCTGAGCGTGACTGAGGGTGGCATCGTAACCTCCCGATCCACCCTGCTCTGTGCACGATAGGGGATGGCACCCCAACTCCCCAATTGGCCCTGCTCTGAGCCCGACCAGGGGCTGCACCTAGGGATTGGGCCTGCCCTCTGCCACCCGGGAGCAGGCCTAAGCCAGCAGGGCGTTATCTCCCGAGGGGTCCCAGACTGCGAGAGGGCACAGGCCGGGCTGAGGGGACCACCCCCCCCACCCCCCGTGCCCCTGGGTACACAAATTTTTGTGCACCGGGCCTCTAGTCTATATATTTAATAGCCCAGCAACCGGAATGGCAGAATGACCAGAACAACAGAATGACCAGAACAACTGGAATGACCGGTGGCTATCACATGCACTGTGGCAGCCAACCAGCCTGATCCAGGCCCCTATCCACCCCCAACACTCCGATCAGGGGCTAGACCAGCCAGCCAACTGCCCACAGCCCCTCCCCACACCAACCCGGTGGTCAGTGTGCATCATAGCTACTGGTCGAATGATCAAACGATTGGACGGTCACTTATCTAATAATAGACAAACATGGTAATTTAGCATACCTTCACTATGCCTCCCATTGGGTAATCAGCGCGATATGCAAATTAACCACCAACAAAGATGGCGGCTAATTTGTACATACAGGCTGGGAGCGAAGACTGAAGACACCGTAGAAGGAAGCCCAGCTATGGAGCCGAGGTAGCAGAGAAGGGTGGGGTAGGAACGGCAGAGAAGGGCGGGGTAGCAGTGGCATAGAAGGCGGGGTAGGAATGGCAGAGATGGGAGTGAAGCCCTATTCTTGCAGGAATCTTCCTGCAACGGGCTTCTAGTACAGTGATGGCAAACCTATGAACTCATTTTTTTTGGTTGATTTTTTTTGTTAAGTGGCATTTAAATATATAAAATAAATATCAAAAATATAAATCTTTGTTTTACTATGGTTGCAAAGATCAAAAAATTTCTACAGGTGACACAGCACCAGAGTTAATTTAGCGTTTTTCAAAATGCTGACACGCTGAGCTCAAAAGGTTCTCCATCACTGTTCCAGTATATATATAAAGTTCTTTGGTTTATCTCTTCTCGTCCCCTGAACCCTATATCCAGGTATGTCAGTCTGTTCCATGCCTCCCTTTTTGGGTCTTATTTTGTTGGCTTATTTCATTTAGCGTAATATATTCAAGGTCCATCCATGCTGTCCCAAAGGGTAAGAGATCCCTCTTTTTTACAGCTGTATAGTATTCCATAGTGTAAGTGTCTCACAGCTTTTTTAGTCACTCGTCTACTGATGGGCACTTGGGCTGTTTCCAAATTTTAGCTATTGTAAATAACACTGCTATGAACATAGGGGTGCATATGTTTTTTCTGATTGGTGTTTTGGGAATTTTAGGATATATTCCAAGAAGTGGGATTGCTGGGTCAAATGAAAGTTCCATTTTCTATTTTTTGAGGAAATTCCATACTGCTTTCCATAGTGGCTGCACCAATCTGCATTCCTACCAACAGTGCACAAGGGTTCCCTTTTCTCCACATCCTCGCCAGCACTTGTTGTTTGTTGATTTTTTTGATGATAGCCATTCTGACAGGTGTGAGGTGATATTTCATATGGTTTTAAATTGCATTTCTCTGATGATTAGTGACTGAGCATTTTTTCATCTGTCTCTTGGCCATCTGTATGTCCTCTTTGGAGAAATGTCTATTCAGGTCTTCTGTCCATTTTTTAATCAGGTTGTTTCTCTTCTTTTTGTTGAGTTGTATGAGTACTTTATATATCTTGTATATTAACACCTTATCAGATGTATCATTGGCAAATATGTTCTCCATTCAGTGGGTTCCCTTTTGATGGTGGTTTCTTTTGCTGTGCAGAAACTTTTATGTTGATGTAGTCCCATTTTTTTATTTTCTCTTTAGTTTCCTTTGCCCTAGAAGATGTATCTGTAAACATATTGTTATGTGAGATGTCTCAGATTTTACTGCTTATGTTCTCCTCTAAGGTTTTTCTGGTTGCATGCCTTACATTTAAGTCTTTTATCCACCTTGAGTTTTTTTCTGTGTATGGTGTAAGTTGGTGATCTAGTTTCATCTTTTTGCATGTGTCTGTCTAGTTTTCCCAGCACCATTTGTTGAAGAGACTGTCTTTACTCCATTGTATGTTCTTGCCTCCTTTGTCAAATATTAATTGACCATAATGGTGTGGGACAATTTCTGGGGTGTCTATTCTGATCCATTGGCCTATATGCCTGTTCTTGTGCCAGTGCCAGGCTGTTTTGGTTATAATGGCTTTGTAGTATAGTTTTGATATCCAGTATTACGCTCCCTCCTACCTCATTCTTCTTTCTCAAGATTACTGCAGATATTCGGGGTCTTTTATGGTTTCAATATCAAGTTTTGGAGTATTTGTTCTAGCCCTTTGAAGTATTTGTTCTAGCTCTTTGGAGTATGTTTTGCCCTAGAGAGGGCCTGCCTGTCACAGCTGGAAGGGGTGACAGCTTTCTACCACTGAAGAACTGCTTAAGTGAATCCTACCAACTATATAAAATTCCTTATTGCCCTACAGTGTCTGGAATAACAGAAGTTTACAAATTTGAATATGAATACAGGTACTTCAAACCTATACTAGAAGAATCTCCTTCAGAAGTAATGTCTTTAGAAATTTTAAGGAAGTAGCACCATCTGCTGGGTGAGAATGAAAAGAAAATGTGAAGAATTTGTTTCTTAAGAAATGTGTAACTGTGGGCACTTTTAAAAATTATTATTGTCACCAAATAGCTATTGCATACTTACAGTGCTGGGAGCTAGGCCAGTGGAGGTGAACAGTATGTCAGCATTCTAGCTTAACTCCTCCATTTTGGAGGGGTATGACCCAGATTTTGTGTATGATTTTGTGCTTTGTAGTTGTAATTACAGTAAACAATTTTATATTTAGCTTTTTCACTTATGTCATTTGCTCTTAGCCACTTGTTACATCACTAACATTTTAAAAAGCAATAGAATATATGCTTATAGTAAAAATAAAAATTATTTTTAATGTTTGCAAAAAATAAAATAAGGAAATAAAATGTAGTATTGTCATAGATATAATATAATCAAGTTTCCAAATAGAAGCTTTTTGAGAACTTGGGAATGGAGACTTGAGAAATGAAATCCTTCTCAGAAAACAGAGACAAATAGAGGGTGTGTGTCTTTTCACATGACCATTTCTGATGGATGGCTGCTCACATGAAACCCAGGTAAATGAAAGCAGCTTTTGGTAATGATGAGAGGGTTGTTTATAACCTGAAAATATCATTATCAAAGAGCTAACTGTCTTGGTAATTTCAGAAAGTTTACGCATATGAGGCCAAGCCTGAGTGTAGGCCTCCAATTCACTTAGTACTGATTAGCAAAAGGCTAGAAGGGGCTCCGGAAGCAACAATATTTCAATTATAGAAGCTAAACAAACCCCAGATACCTGCTTTCAGCCAGCCGCGGCCTCAGAGCTGGGAGCGCCAGTGATGGCAACAATGTTTCAGTTATAGAAGGTAAATAAATCCCAGAATAAAAAATAGAAAAAACAAAGGCTGGGAGCTTCAGTTGCCCGCCAGCCTGAAAATGGCCCTCAGCCCCTCACCCAGATTGGCCAGGCACCCCAGTGGGGACCCCCACCCTGATTGGGGTGTGACCAGCCTGAGCTCAGAGCCAGGCCTAGGCAGGCCGGGAACCTTGGCTTCCTCCATCACTGGACCAAACAAGCCTCATGTTTGCTTCAGCTGCATGGCTGCCAGCCACCATCTTTGTTGGCAGTTAATTTGCATATCGCCCTGATTAGCCAATGGGAAGCACAGCGGAGGTACAGTTAATTACCTTTTTTGTCTTTTATTAGATAGGATAATAAAATGGCTAGAAAACAGAAGAAAATTTCAGTAAACATCATGGGGAAAATTAATTATATTAAAAATTCATACTATTCATAATGCATAATTTTGTTACTGCAGAATTTTATTATAAAAATACATACTAGAAACCAAGATAATGCAGAGTAATAAGTTTTCAATAGCTTAGAGACAGTAATATATTATGTAACTTGTATATACATAAAAAACAAGATTAAAATCCAGAAAAGGAAACATAACTTGATTTTATTAAAACACAATACATATATTTTTCCATCACCATTTATTCCATCTTTGTCCTCTTCCATCTCCAACTGCGCACCCCTGCACCATCACCACACTGTTGTCCATGTCCATGAGTCCTCTCTTTTTTCTTTTTTGCTCAATCCCTCCATCCCTACCAACACCACCCCCAACAGAACTGTCTGCCTACTCTCTATCTATGAGTCTTCCTGTATTTTGCTTTGTAGTAAAACACAATATTTTAGATTTTTAGCATCTTTGTCTCTAAAAAGTTTAATGTAATATGACATTTAACAAAAGGTTTTTTCAAGGGTATCACAGCTTATTATACATATACTAGAGGCCGGGTGCATGAATTCGTGCACTGGTGGGGTCCGGCTGGCCTGCCTGGGCTGGGCCGGCAGGGGGGAGGGGATGTGGGGAAGCTGATTGGGGGCGGGGCCGGCTGGGGGTAGGGGCCACAGATGGTTGGCCAGCCAGCCCTGCCCTTGATCTGGGTGTTGGGGGCCAATCGGGGGCCGGTCTGGCTGTGGAGAGGGGCTGTGCGAACTTGGGGGGCGGGCTATTGGGGTCCCGATCGGGCTGGTTGGCTGCTGCAGTGCTTGTCATAGCAACTGGTCATTCTGGTTGTTCCAGTTGTTCTGGTTGTTATGGCGTTCTGGTCACTTGGCTTTTATATATATATCCGTTTACCAGTAGTGGGTGCTCTTACATGTTGCCTAAATGCCAGACAAAAGTAAGAAAAAGGTTTACTCTTACTTTGGGGGTGGGGTGGGGTGGGAATCACATGAAGATCTAGTGATTGGAGAAGAGTGGAGGGAGTGGAGCCATCCCTGGTGACTGAGCGGTTCATCTGATGACATTGTACAAATTCCCCATGAAATCAATTGTCTCAATAATATCCAATTAATTTAAAAGAGTAAATTATCATTTACAGTTTTTTGTTTTTTTTTCCAAAAAGTCAGTGTACAGAAAGCCTATGACTTACTCAATTCGGTACAAACTTGGGGTTCTATGTTGCAAGAATTAACATATGATTTTGGTTAGTCTTTCCCTACATTTAATATATTGAATAAAGACAGCAAAAACAACATAAAAAGTAATGTGTAACTCTTAAAAAGACACCAAGTTTATTACAGCAGAGAAAAATCAATCAGTGACTCCAATACTTTAAACAACACGTACGTGATAGAACCATTTGATACATAAGTTTAAACCACACTGCTTTCAGGGCGAGATCTCGTTGGCTGCAATGCATCAATTATTAGATGGCTCTTGAATGGTAGGAAGATTCTTTGGAAGTTTTAGGCTCAACTGGCTATTTACAAGGGACTTAATTAAAGAGCTCAGTTTCATTAGAAATTTAAACAGATGAAAATACAGTACAAACTTTCATGGGAAAACCATGGAGTTAAAGAACGAATACGTTTTTAGGCTTTTTAAGTACTTGGGGAGAGCTGATAGCACCCAAAGGCATAATCAACAGTGGGTAAATATCATATCTGTCTGTCTTCCATTTCAGCCTATGCTAATTCCAGGGGTAAGTGCAGTCTGTTAAAGACAGATGAACAAACAAACCCTTGAGGCCAGTGCATTTCAAATAGCAAGCAAAGTATCACTGACTGTTCGTGCTGTTTGCAATTTTTTTGTTCTATTTAACACATGTTAAAATGCCAATCTGTGCTAATTTTCAGCAGAACATGTTCCCGGAGCCACCTTTTCAGTAATTAATAATGAGCTATGGCAATCCATTCATGCCACCCCCTCCTTTTTTAGTTCCCCTTACAAGCAAAGATTTAGGTGCATGTAGATGGAATTACAAAAATAAGAACCCAAATAGCTAGCCGGTAGAATTTACATAGCTGAGGATTTGTATTAAAACATTTAATTTTTTTTAAAAATATATTTTTATTGATTTCAGAGAGGAAGGGAGAGGGAGAGAGAGATAGAAACATTAATGATGAGAGAATTATTGATCGGCTGCCTCATGCATACCCTACATTGGGGACTGAGTCCGCAGCCTGGGCATGTGCCCTGACTGGGAATTGAACAGTGAATTTTTGGTTCATAGATTGAGGCTCAACCACTGACCAACACCAGCTGGGCAATTTGGTTTTTATTTACTGAATTTTTCTTTCACATTTCCAGTTTTTAAGAAAATCTTAGTTTTCTTTCCTTGTTCAGCTATGACTATAAATTAGGCCTAGATATCCATATACCACAGGTGTTTTTAAAAATTAGGTCTACCACATAAAGGACAGCTTAAACACCACCATGAGTTTACTGTATTTGCTATTCATTGTGTACTATAAAATTGGCTGGTGTTTCTAAATGGTTAGAGCATCTAGAGTGTCAGCCCGCACAATGAAAGGTCACAAGCTTGATCCCTGGTCAAGGGCACATAACATTGACCAATCAATGTGTCTCTCTCCCATTGATGTTTCTCTCTCTCTCTCTCTCTCTCTCTCTCTCTCTCTCTCTCTCTCTCCCCCCCTGCCTCCTTCCCTCCCTTCCATTTTCTCTAAAAATCTATGGAAAAAAATATCCTTGGGTGAGGATTAACAACAACAAAAATAAAAAGAATAAAACTAATGGGACATTTAACTCCACCATGTCTAATTTTTTTCCTTCCCTTATTTTTAAGGAGACTGCTGCAATGGTGAAAACTACAAGCTATGTGTGTGGCATGGTTAGGAGTGCTGCTGCTCTTGATCCCGTTCACTCATTCAGCCCTCAAGCCAGCAAGCCGCCAGTGATCAAGAACAGGCCTTTCAACATTTTCTGGGCCGCCCCAACAACGCACTGCCAACATTTCTTCAATGTGGGTCTTCAATTATTTAACATTATCGCAAATCCTTTAGGGACTAGACTCCCAGTGGGTCAACAATTGCCATATTTTATCCAAATGAATTAGGGTATTATCCTTATTTCTCTCAAGATGAAAGGTCCTTTAATGGAGGGGTAATGCAGAATCTGAGCCTTTCTAAGCACCTGAGGAAAGCTGCTGATGACTTTGCAAAGCTGTGTCTTGGTGGAGATCAGAAGGCCTTGCTGTCATTGACTGGGAGAGCTGGAAACCGCAATGAGATGGGAATTGGGGCAGTAGGATATTATACAAAAACCACTACTAAGCCTTCATGAGAAACCGCCCTCCTGGCTGGTCAGAAATGAAAGTGAAAACAGTTGCCCAGCAGGAATGTGAGCATGCTGGGAGGAGTTTTATGAACACAACTCTCACGCTAGCTTTAGACATGAGACCAAAATGTGATGGAGCTTTTATCTCTATCCAGACTGCTCAGTTATGATTGATTACAGCCTGAATCCACATACCTATACAGGTAATTGTCCAAATGATGAGATTTTCCTGCAATGACCAACTGCAGTGACTATGGGAGAAAAGCACAGCACTTCATACTTCAATATATTTGGATAAAATGTGGAATTCAAATTCAAATGCTTTGAAATTTGTTCATTATCGAGTTAGAGAAGCCATGAGAATCGCTGAAAAGGCTAGACATGACTATGTTTTGCCAGCTCTTGTTTTTTGCAGCCCATTTTATCTGCATAGTATTGAAGTTTTGTCACACGTAAGAAACAGTACAAGTACACACAAAAATGTAAATTTAGTAAAATTACTTTATAACGTCTATGAAAACGGTATTTTCCTTTAATAATAGAGTTCTGTTATTAAAAGTATATATTTCTTCAAATGTCAAGCGAATTCTAAAACTGTACCAGTGACAAGTGTTAGTTTTAGATAATGATGCTTAC
Source organism: Myotis daubentonii (assembly GCF_963259705.1). NCBI lineage: Eukaryota > Metazoa > Chordata > Mammalia > Chiroptera > Vespertilionidae > Myotis > Myotis daubentonii. The sequence continues at coordinate 18,917,801 of NC_081849.1, forward strand.
AAACTTAGCAGTTGCAGGGTTTCCTGCAGAACAATTGCTACGCTTGAATTAAATCATGTAACCAAGGAGAAATTTCAGATTCAGCTACTTAATGTCAAAGAGTAGCAGCAATTTTCCAAATTAAAAACATGCAAAATAGAGCTTGGGTCAGTTATTAACCAACTAGAGTTTCTGTTATAGTGCATCTAAAGCAGCGGTTCTCAACCTGTGGGTTGCGACCCCTTTGGGGGTTGAACGACCCTTTCACAGGGGTCACCTAAGACTGCCGGGGTACAACCCCAGCGGGTCCAGGGGTCCCCAAAGGTGTGGACGGAGTCGGCGAAGAAGGAATGACACGGAGACAGTGTTCAGTTGATCAGCAGCCTAGCCAGGATCTCTAGCCCGGATCTCCAGCCAAGTTCTGGTCTGGATCTCCAGAGAGGTTCTGCTTAGGATCTCCAGAGAGGTTCTGTCCAGGTTCTCCAGTCAGGTTCAGTCACCAGGTTCTAGTCAGGCTCTCCTGCCAATCTCCGCAGTCAGGTTCAGTCCAGGATCCCCTGCCATGCTCTCTTGCCAGGCTCCGCCTCCAGGCTCTGAGGCCAGTCCCTATCCAGGATCCTCCGGCATGCTCTCTCCAGCGAAGTTCTTCTGTCTCTAGAGAACGTTCTGTGTAGGTTCTGTGCCTAGGCTCTGTCTCTCTTGGTCCTGTCTTCCAAGCCCTGTGACTTGCTGTCTTGTTACATCTGTATTTATACCAGTTCATTCAATCCTATCAATCTCTATTACAAAGGTTAGGGCGTTTCTTATCTCCATTCCAGGGAGTAAAGATTATGTAGCTTAAGCATGATTGTTCGTAGTTAAAGTGATTAATTACCCGCCTGGCACTTAGTTGGGTTTTATTCCCTCCCTAACTTCAGGGGAAAATCCCTACTTGGGGAAACAACCTTTCTCAGAGAGGAGACCTTGGTTAAAACACATAGTGCCAAGAAGGTGAGCAAACATTTTAAGAACAGTATGCCATATATGCCAGGTCCCTTGAAACAGCAAGGATGGACCGGCTCCCGGCATAAAACCATCAGAAAACACATATATAATTACATATTGTTTTGTGATTAATCACTATGCTTTAATTATGTTCAATTTGTAACAATGAAATTGGGGGTCACCACAACATGAAGAATTGTATTAAAGGATCAAGGCATTAGGAAGGTTGAGAACCACTGATCTAGAGGATGTTGAGGCTGTTCTGCCTCTAGACACCTTCATATCACCAGTTGAAATTCTACCTTCTGGTGCAACATAAAATAGACCAAATCCTTCTTTCAAACACCAGTTCTCCAAATATTTGAAGATATCACTCAGACCTACCAAAGTCTTCTCAATATATTATTCCTCAAGTAACAGATCTCTCAAATCATGTCACATTTTCAAATCCTTTTGGGAAAAAGACTAGGTTATCTTTATTCATTAAACAATTATTGAATGCTTAGAGTGTGCCAGACATATGTTATTAATAATAATAATAGTAGGAACAATAATAATCCATGCAGTCATAATAGTTTGTCATGACAGAAGATGAGAGAAGATGAAACTCATTTTAATAAAAATTTTATTTATAAGGTTCCCATTGTTTTGTTGTACTGTTATGCTTTTGAAGTAAATTGTGGGCTAAGTATTACCTCTGAGGCCCACTTCAGAAATCAATAGACCACACCCCAGAGACTGTAGAATTACCTAAGTATTACTCTATCGAAGTGCTTTAATACTTGTTGACAAGCTGTAGAACACAGCGCTGGTGTTCCTGGAGACTTCCCATGATGCAGGGAAGATTTACTGTGGCCAGGCCATTTTCTCATTCTAGTGTTTGAACACTCCACCTCTGCATTAGATTCCTGAATATCCACACCTTGCAGGGAAAGGACATAATGCAGATTGCTCTGTCAATCATCCCCTCTATCTTTCCTTTCTCCCTACTTCCCGCTTCTTTGCTCTTGGTCTCTACTCATGAACACAATGTACTCAGCTTCTCGTCTTGGTAAATTATAATCTACTTAGTCACCCAACTTGAGAGTCACTTAGATGCCTCCCTTCTGTTTCCACGATTCAACAGGTAGCTAAGATTTATCCATCCTAATTTCCAAGTAATTCTCCAACCTGTCCCCTCTGCTTGGCCAGGACTGACCTTGCCTTTATTGAGGCCCTCGTCATGTCTCACTGAAGAGTTTCCATCCTTTCCTGATTGGTGCCCCTTCCTACCATCTGGACTTCCCCCTCCAACATACTTTTTCTGTGAGAGCCAAAAACATCTATCAAAGTTGCAGATTTTTGGCTTCCTAGTACTAAAGCTTTTTTTGTAGTTAAGCTCTAACACATTAAAATAGCGTAAAAGACTCTCTGCATTTGGATCCCGCTTATGTACAAAGATTCAGATGCCTTCCCGCCTCCCCAACCCCCTGTGCTTCACCACAAGTTACTGTTATGGATTGTGCTTTTTCCTACATATGAGCTCTGCCCTTATTCTTCCTGCTGGACATAGAACTCTGTGCTATCCAGCCTGTCTTAGGAATTTATACTAATTCCCAAAGACCTACCTGAACTTTCACCTCTTCAAGGAAGCCTTCCAAGGCTCTCCCATGCAGCATCAGGCATGTTCTCTAATAGTCTTGTGAGGGCTAATATAGAACTTAATTTATGCTACTGTAATTACTTGTGTATCAGCCTGTCTCAGCCATCACACTAAAGCACTCCCTCCAGGACAGGAACTGGAATTTATTTCATTTTTATATCCTCAGTGTCCAGAATATTGCCTGAAACATCATCAGTCGTATTTATCAAATAAACGTAAGAGTCCAAAGCAGAATTACCTTTTTCCCAAGTCTGCTCTGTAGTCCATTGTTTTAGAAACAAAAGTAACATTATCGATGTGCCTTTACCAAGGTTAATGGGTTGGGTCTTATTGAATTGTCAGTGACTAAATTTGGCAGAAACTACTTGTGACACTTCTCTTTTCTGGGAGAACTTAGTACATACAATTGGCGAGGGCACCACATGGGGGGGGGGTGACAAGAATAATATTGTGGGGAGGACATGAATATTCTGATTCAAAGGTAAGCAGTGATTTCTCTGTCGGCACCTTGAATAGATTCTAGATATTGTTCTTGGTTTTACTCTTTCATGTCACAGACAAATGGTTGCTGTTCATCTGCTCACTTGACTGTGATAGAATTTGAAGAGCCCTGGGGCTAACCCTGAGCGCCTACCCTGCCCTAGCCGCTGTGGTTAGCAGGAGGGCAGATAGAGCACACATTTTCCGGTCAGACAGCCTTCAGTGAGATTTCAGTGTTTCCATTTTAGGGGTGTCATCTTGAGCAAGCTAATTAACTGCTCAGTTTCTCCATCTACATAAAAGCCCTGAAATCTACTACCAGGAGTTTGGGAAGATTATATGATATATGGTCAGTTTGATCTGTGGTTGGGAATCCACATATGCAGAGGGCCCACTTAAGTTGTACTCAGATTTTGACCACGTGGGTGGTGAGTGCCCTGAACCGCGATTGTTCAAGGGTCAACTATGATACGTATATGCTAAAGAAAAAGAATACTAAACTGAAAAAGAAGTATTACTTCATTCACACTAAGGAGGATGGATTCTCTAAAAATGATTATTTTTTATTACCCATCGATACGGGATTTTTGGACTGGAACCGTGCAGTGCTTCCCTGGGCAGTATGGTCTCCTGGGCTCTTGTCCGGTGGAGTCAAAGAATGAAACCATGACGAAAGGTGATATAGCAAAGATGGAAATTTATTGAAGAATAAGTACAGACTCCCATGTGGGGAGGGGGAAAGAGTCCCACCCAGTCTCTTCTTCCACAGTTTATAAAGCCTGCAGTTTTTTTGTGCCTCAATATCTCCTTTGATTGGCCACCATCCCCCTTTGATTTGGTCACTTTAGCAACTCCTGAGCTCAAAGATCAAACCTCACATGGGACATGTGAGGTCCCCCTTCTTTATTTTATAAATATAGACCTTTTGCTACTCCCAGTTTCCTTGTCTTATGGAAATGTAACTTCTGCCTCTCCCAACTCCCTTGTCTTATGGAAATGTAACTGCTGCTGGCTCCCTGCTCCCTGTCTTATGGAAATGTAACTTTTGCTGGCTCCCTGCTCCCTGTCTTATGGAAATGTAACCTTTTGCAACTGTGTAGCCCTGTGTTTTTTTCCATGGATCCCCCTGAATTTTAAAAATTCCCTAAACCTACCATATTTACTCCTAAAAATTCCTATTTCACTATGATAGAAATGTTCTGGGAGGAAAAACATATGCATACAGAGGCTTACTAATAACCTACTGTTGAACCTAGTGCACATATGAAATAACTATTATTTTTCCACAACTGACTTTGGACACGTCCTCTTGGTTGCCTGACGCACTGCCTAACTGAAATCCTGATACCACACAGGGGTCTACCCCCTGCTTTTGTGTGGGTATCCTTACTCAACAGAATTCTTGTGTTGAATGCAAGGAGGAACTGTAAACTGTGAAAGAGATTCCGTCTGGAACATGTGAGCAGAAAACAGGCAGGTTGGTGAGAATCCTCACAATTACCAAAGTAAGGGGGGAATTGTCATGGGAGAGGAATGCAATTCCCTCAAGAATTGAACAGACTTTCCTTTTGTATTCCCTCCATGCCCTCTGGGGAGATCCGGATAAATATCAGCTCAGCTCTTTCCTATTTTGTCCAACAGCCAAACTGTGAACCTCAGCTAGAAAGATCTTTCTCTGTATTTCAATGTCCTCGGGTCAAATGTCTCTGTTACTTGTCATTCTACAAACTTTTGGAAGTTGGATGGTCTGACTGGTTCTCCTGACTGAAAGCAATATTTTAATTGATTGCTCTGATAATTGGCCCTCCACGCACTTGCGGTTTTTTGGATCTGTTTTCTCTGGGCTTATTAAGGTAGCTATCTCCACTGGAAGGGACAGTTCATACCTCTGGAGTAAGTTTCTATTATTTAAAAATTTCTGATTCAATTTTATCTCTTTTCAGTCTTAGAATTGTGTCACCCTTCTTGTTTTCAGGATTATATTATACTAGAGGACCAGTGCACAAAAATTTGTGCACTCGCGGGGGAGAGGGGTACCTCAGCCCGGCCTGTGCCCTCTCGCAGTCTGGGACCCCTCGGGAGATAACGACCTGCTGGCTTAGGCCTGCTCCTGGGTGGCAGAGGGCAGGCCAAATCCCTAGGTGCAGCCCCTGGTCGGGCTCAGAGCAGGGCCGATTGGGGAGTTGGGGCGCCTTCCCCTGTCATGCACAGAGCAGGGCAGATTGGGAGGTTGCGATGCCACCCTCAGTCATGCTCAGGGTAGGGCCGATTGGGGGGTTGGGGCACCGCCCCCTGTCACACTCGAGGCAGGGTCCATGGGGAGGTTGCGGTGCCACCCCCTGTCACGCACAGAGCAGGGCCCATCAGGGGGGTTGGGGCTCCGTACCCTGTCACGCACAGAGCACGGTCAATCAGGGGGTTGAGGAGCTCCCCCCTGTCACGCACAGAGCAGGGCCGATCAGGGGGTTGAGGAGCTCCCCCCTGTCACTTACAGAGTAGGGCCGATAGGGGAGTTGGGGCACTGCCCCCTGTCACACTCAGGGTAGGGCAGATCAGGGGGTTGGGGCGCCACCCTCTATCACCCACAGAGCAGGGCCAATCAGGGGGTTGGGGTGCCGCCACTGTCACACTCAGGGCAGGGCCGATGGGGAGGTTATGGCTCTACCCTGTCACACACAGAGCAGGTCCCGTGGGGAGCAGGGGGGTTGGGGCGCCACACCCTGTCACACACAGAGCCACAGGGCAATCAGGGGGTTGGGGAGCTCCCCCCATCAGGCACAGAGCAGGGCAGATCAGGGGGTTGGGGCGCCTTCCCCTGTCAGGAACAGAGCAGGGTAGATAGGGAGGTTGTGGCCCCACCCCCTGTCACACACAGAGCCGCAGGGCGATCAGGGGGTTTGGGCGCTGCCCCCTGTCATGCTGATCCCGGTGCCAGGAGGCCTTGCGGCTCCTTTGATCCTGGTGCTGGGAGGCCTCGCGGCCCTGCTGATCCCGGTGCTGGGAGGCATATTACCCTTTTACTATATAGGGTAGAGGCCTGGTGCATGGGTGGGTGCCGGCTGGTGTGCCCTGAAGGGTGTCCTGGATCAGGGTGGGGGTCCCCACTGGGGTGCCTGGCCAGCCTGGGTGAGGGGATGATGGTTGTTTGCAGCTGGTCACACACCCTTCAGGGTGGGGGTCCCCACTGGGGTGCCTGGCCAGTCTGGGTGAGGGGCTGAGGGCTGTTTTCAGGCTGGGGGTGACTGAAGCTCCCAACCGCTCCTTTTTTTCTTTTTTGTTTTTTTATTCTGGGCCAGCTTTAGCTTTGAGGCTTGGCTCCAGCTCTTAGGCCTCCGCTGCTGAAAGTAGGTTTCTGGCCTTTGCTTACAATGTTGCGATCCTGCTGGCTGAAGCCCGGCAGACTAAAGCAGGTTTCTGGGGTTTTGTTTAGCTTCTATATTTGTTACATAGTTGCTTAGAGTTGCAGCTCAGAGGCCTGCAGCGTCAGGCGGGGAACGTTGGAGTCCTCCGTCACTGAAGCAAGCAAGCCTCATGTTAGTTTCAAGCTGCCTGGCTGCCGGCCACCATCTTGGCTGGCAGTTAATTTGCATATCGCCCTGATTAGCCAATGGGAAGGGTAGCAGAGGTATGGGTAATTACCATGTTTCTCTTTCATTAGATAGGATTATATTATATTATATTATATTTTATTATATTATACTAGAGGCCTGGTGCATAAAAATTTGTGCACTCAGGGGGTGGAGGTCCCTCAGCCCGGCCTGTGCCCTCTCAGTCTGGGACCCCTCGGGGGAAGACTAACTGCTGGCTTAGGCCTGCTCCCCAGGGAATTCGGCCTAAGCTGGCAATCAGACATCCCTCTGGCAACCCGGCAGCCCTCGGGGGATGTCCACTTGCCAGCGGGGAGCAGACCTAAGCTGCAGTCGGACATCCTTAGCGCTGCTGAGGAGGCAGGAGAGGCTCCCACCACCACTGCTGTACTGGCAGCCATCAGCCTGACTTGTGGCTGATCAGAGCTCCTCCATGTGAGAGCTCACTGACCACCAGAGGGCAGCTCCTGCATTGAGCGTCTGCCCCCTGGTGGTCAGTGTGTGTTGCGATCCTGCTGTTATTCCCAGTCATTCCCAGTCTCTGCTGTTAGGGTCAGTTTGCATATTACCCTTTTACTATATAGGATAGAGGCCTGATGCACGGGTGGGGGCAGGCTGGTTTGCCCTGAAGGGTGTCCCGGATCAGGATGGCGGTCCCTTTTGGGTGCCTGGCCAGCCTGGATTAGGGGCTGATGGCTATTTGCAGCTGGTCACACCCCCTTCAGGGTGGGGGTCCCCACTGGGGTGCCTGGCCAGTCTGGATGAGGGGCTGAGGGTTTTCAGGCTGGCCAAGCCCGCTGGCAACTGAAGCTCCCAGCCTCTCCTTTTTTTCTTTTTTTTATTATTCTGGGATTTATTTACCTTTTATAATTGAAACTTTGTTGCCACTCCAGCACTGAGGCCACGGCCTGCTGAAAGCAGGTATCTGGGGTTTGTTTAGCTTCTATAATTGATACTATGTTGCTTTCGGAGGTCAAAGCCGGACCACGGCAGGCGGTGAACCTTGGCTTCCTCCATCACTGGAGCAAGTAAGCCTCCTGCTCACTTCAGCTGCGTGGCTGCCGGCCGCCATCTTGGTTGGTGGTTAATTTGCATATTTCGCTGATTAGCCAATGGGAAGCATAGCGGAGGTACGGTTAATTTCAATTTTTGTCTATTATTAGATAGGATTATATTGTATTATATTATATTATATTATATTATATTATATTATATTATATTACATTACATTACATTACATTATATTATATTACCAGAGGCCCAGTGCACAAAATTCATGCATGGGTAGGGTCCCTAGGCCTGGCCAGTGATCAGGGCTGATCGAGGTCTTCGGGCTGGTCAGGGCTTCCCTTCCCCAGCTGCCAGCTGCTGGCTGGAGCCTGCCTTTGTTCTGTGCCACCCCTGGTGGTCAATGCACATTATACTGAGCAATCAAACTCCCGGTCTCCTGATCAAACTTGATAATTAGCATAGTATCCTTTTATTATTATAGAATTATTATAGATATAGAATGTATTGAAGATGGTGCAGTAAATACATGTGCTCAGTTCATCATCCTGAACCATTAGTTCTAGTAAATTAATATATATTTATTCAGGATGAGAGCTAATGCCCCATTAAGAGTTAATTATTCTATTACCATCAAGGATAACACATTAGGATCTATTTTAAAAATAATATATGTTATAGTGCTCAAAGACTTGACCCCTTTTTTTCTCTTTAATCTGGAAATCTTTTAAATATACCATTTTCTTTACCTCTCAATTTTCCAACTAAAGTCTTAATCAAAGCTTTCCTTCTTCCTTCTTAAGTCAGTGAATTTAAATTGGGTATTTTCAGGAAGCAATGGTCACTTATACCAACATACTTTTAAGAGAGTATGACTTTGGTTATAAAGAGATTTAATGCAAGCCTCCAGTTTAACTCAGAGGACTGAGTCACCCCTGTAATAACATGTTTCTCTGAACCACCACAAAACATCCTTTGCCACTCAACCTCTGCTTTGCATCAGGTGACTAAAGGACCAGCAGCAAACAAAAGCAAAGGTAAAATATACTTTCTGTTCTGTTTGAAAAATGTTAAGGACTGATTTTAGAAATATGCTTTGTTATATGGCATTGGAAAAAGACTAATTTTGTTAAATGTCTTGGAATGCCCCAATTTCTTTTTGGGCCTAACTTTATTAACTTTTCAAATACAATCATTCAAAATGTGAGCTTGCTTTCTAAACCTATAACCCTCAAAAATATATTAGTTACTGATACTTATGTTAAGTTTTGGTTATTTTTTATTTATTATAAGTTTATATTTGAAAATGATTCTTACTTTTATGACTATTTAAGGCTATTTATCTCTCCTCTACATGCACAATTTCTCTAAAAAAAAAACAAACCTCTTTTGCAGTAGTTGCAGTATGTTATCATAACCTAACACTTCATTTGCAATAGCTTTATAATTTATTTCATGAAGCAGGTTAGTAAATGAACTATAAATCAGTCATAGGGACATATGGCCTCATGAGAGAGCCCATACCTTAATATGTTTTTATAACTTATAATTGTGAAGAATTCCACAAGCTAACTTTATAGACATTAATAATTTTCTGTAGAGTATAAGTGTGTCCTTATTTGATAAAGATTTTTTTTTGCATAATCTTTAATAAAGTTTTTTTTTTAAAGATGTGGTCCATAGTTCTCATACCTACCATAATGGGTAATATTAGAGGACCATTATTTGAAACAAGTATTGCAGATTTCAGAAAACATGGATCCTTTCTTTTCCCATAAAAATAGACTTTAAATTATCATTCCAAATGCTAACAAAAAGACTGAATATTTAGAGATAAGAAAATCTCTTACTAATTGGGAAGAGGATCTGTACAGATAGATACACAAAGGTAGATGGATTTATATTTTCCAGAAAAAAAAGAAAAGTACTAAACAATATAAAAAAGCTAAATCTTAAATAATGTAATCAATTGGAGAGAGAAAATCTTAAAGGCAAGAAAAACAATGGAGAAAAAAAATGTGTCTATTTTAGTGGCTACCTATGTCAAAGATAAAGTGAAAGATTTGAAAATGGTAAGTTTAATAAGATAGTTTAGGCAATAAAACTTGATATCTCTAGCTCCTTTATTGCCAGCTCCTGAGTAATAACTTTATTCTAGAACCTCTTTTAATTGAGATACTTAATTTACTCATATATACTGTGTTATTGAATAAATATCTAAAGAACTTTAGTATATGATTTATTTAATCTTTGTCTAGAAATTAAAATTCAGTTTAATGATGGAAAGACGATCTCTTGTTAAAGTATTCATAGATTCTTAACATTTAAGTAGAGTCACAAGCAAAGGGTTGAAAAGGTGTTAAATGAAGAAAGTTTAAAAAATGTAACAAGTAATAAAAATTCAAAAACAGAGATTCAGGGTTCATATTCTTTTTTTTTTTGGACCCGAGGATATTTTTCCATTGCTCTTTAGGAAGAGTGGAAGAGAGAGGGAAAAAAAAGAGAGAAACATCCATGTGAGAGAAAGACATTGATTGGTTGCTTCCTGCAAGAGCCCCGTTAGAGCCTAGGCCAGGAAGGAGCCTGCAACCAAGGTATGTGCCCTTGACTAGAATCGAACCCGGGACTTTTTGGTCCATAAGCTGACGCTCTATCCACTGAGCCAAACCAGCTAGGGCCAGGGTTCATATTCTTTATAATTTTTTTGAGAATCAATATTATATAACATATTTCTTAACAATGAACTTCTATGAGACTCTGATTCTTTTTTGGGGGAGAGCTTTAGAAAATTCAGGAAAGTTATATTTATACTTACATCATCTTCTACAATTACTGTTTGTTGAAACCTTAGTCTACTTAGTTTAGAACATTCCTTGAATTTTTCTACATGTAATAGAATTGCAGGTGCTGTGAATTTCTATCAGGAATAACCTTTAGTTGTCATTTTCACCTAGACATAGCGCCAACATTTATAATAGATCCAAATTAATGAATCCCATGTCCTCTCTTACTAAATATATTTGAAAAAAACAAATCCCACTCTTCAAGGAACGCAGTTTCTTTGATGTGTTATATTGGGTGGTTCAATAATTGGCTATTATCCGAGGCTGCAATTGCTCTAACTTTATCATAGATATTCCAGAACAAATTTATTGCATCTTTAGTCTACCCAGAAACTACAATTGGGACATTTCTGAATTTCCTTAAAATTGTAAGAGACCTCCCAAGGTTACATTTGGAAATCAAAATCTATTTCAAAATATTGTCACCCTAGCTGGTTTTGCCCAGTGGATAGAGCATCAACCTGCATACTAAACAGTCCCAGGTTCGATTCCGATCAAGGGCACATGCTCTGGTTGCAGGCTTGATCCCCAGTGGGGAGCATGCAGGAGGCAGCCAATCAATGATTCTCTCTCATCATTGATGTTTCTATCTCTCCCTCTTCCTTCCTCTTTGAAATTAATAAAAATATATTAAAAAATGTTTTCAAGTTATATGGTTTACATAATTAGACTGTATGCAACTAATGGTCTCATACAAATAAACTTATTTTTAAGAAATTAAAAAGCCTTTGTAGGAATAAGTATTTACTTCACAGTTATGGTTAATATAACTACTGCAGAAATTCAGCTTTCTGATATCCAAGTGCAACATAGTTCTCATATTGTGTGAATGGGCAACCCAAGTAGAAAACAAGTTATCTAATTATCTGTTAAAAATGCATGCAAATTATTGATTAGTTAGCTACTATATTTGGTGTTTTAATAGTTTATTATAACAAAGCATAATTCATGTAGCTGCACAATGGTGCATACTATTTGTTATCAAAACCTGGTGGGGATTAGCCTAACTGGCAATCAGTTGCAAGATCAAGAACTTCCTTATTCATCCAGCCTAGAGGCATAGGAGGACATATATCTACGTAACTAATCACATATGATCTGTTGAGGAAAGACTGTCTAGCCTATAGAAAAGTTTTGCGAGTTTATTTGAGCCAAAGTTTTGAGGACATGCCTGGAAGCAAAATCTCTGTGGATTGAAAAAATGCTCTGGAGAATGGCATTTTTACAGCTTGTTTTATTAATTACTGAAGGCCTGATGCACGAAATTCATGCATTTGTAGGGTCTGTAGGCCTGGCTGGTGATCAGGGCCAATCAGGGCCTTCCTTCCCCTGGCTGCGGGCTCCTGGCCTGGACCTTTCTTCATTCCACGCCACCTCCTGGTTGTCAGCGCACATGGTAGTGAGCGGTTGAACTCCCAGTCGGTTGAACCCCGAGGGGACAATTTGCACATTAGCCTTTTATTATATAGGATAATCAAAGGAGAAGATATAAGGTGGTAGATTAAGAGTACAGGAGAAAGCAAAGCAGGGAAATCTCTAGGATTAAATAAGAGGCAAAATGGAGAAACATGTACTTCTTTTAGATTGGGGGGGTTCTAGATAGTTAACAATTAACATTTACAGCACATGGAGATGGTATGTGGGGAACAAGATAATAATGAGGGGTTCTATGCTCTCATGCTCTGGTGGCCTTGTGCTCTGGTGCCTGTGGGTTTTGCCCGCCTTTGCCTGCCAGCCAGCTGTCAATCTTCATCACTCAAAAGTCTGTTTCTGAAAGGGCTTTAGTCCAGGGAGGTGCTGTTCAGATTTCAGGGAATGTGGTGAGTGTTTCCCTGTCCCAGAGCTCCTCCTCTGCGAGTGGCCCCAAATATTACTCTGCCCTCGGCTGGGCAGAGATCCTTGTATGCAGCCCAGTGGGATCAGCTGGAATCCTGGAGTTTCTATCAGCTCTTCCATGCGGGGGAAGTACCAGTCATGTTCCCAGGATAGTGGGGGCGGAAAGGTCCTCTCCCAAGAAATCCCCTGAGACTGCTCAAACCCATAGGCTTGGCCTCTGCTTTTGTTTCCTCTGAAAAGGTCAAAATGCAGGTTGCGGCAGGCAGGGCTCCTGACGGTGGGGTGGGCTGTGTCACCTCGGTCAGGTTTTTTTCTCTTCCTTCCCTGCAGCTCCTGGGAGTGGCTAGCTCCTCTCAGGGTAAATGGCCATTTAGGTTTGGGGGCATACGCTTTTCCCTGCAATGCTGCCCACCCCAGCACCTCCAGTCTGCGTTTCCCTCCCTGCACCGAAACCTTGGGTGAGTAGCTGCTAGTGAAAACCCCTGTGCTCTGGGTTTAAAAAAACAAACCAGAGCTGTGACCTTCTCTTCGACCAGCTCCCGTTCTATCAGCTCCGGGGTCCACTTTGCCAGCAGCCCTGCCGCCTTTCACAGCTGAGTGTCACATGGGCTGCGTGTCTGGGCTCTGGCGCTCCGGCTGTGGAGCCCAGCCTGGTTCTGGGCCTCAATCTTCTGCGGTACTTAGGTGCTAACCACCCCATAGCAGGGAGCTTCCTCCTCACTCTCGGGGTGCCGCCCTGCCAGCCCTGGAAGCTGGGTCAGCTCTTCTCACGACCTTGCCCTTCCTACTGGTCTCCAGGTGTTTTCTTTCTTTTCCTGATATGTCTCCTCCTCAGCTGGACCTCAGCTGGTAATTCCAGGTGTATGTTCCCCCCTTTATTTTTATTTCCAGCCCCGGGAGGAGGTACAGGAAAGGTCTGCCTATTAGGCCGCTATTTTCTCTTTCTCTGGATCTAAAACAAATATATGTCCTAAAGAATAATTATATCTAGTGACTATCCTTATCAATATGTAGAGGCAATCTCGTCCTTTGTTACAGCTGCGTAGTATTCCATTGCATGGAAGTCCATGGTTTATTAAGCATTAAACATTCCCTTAATGATGGGCACTTGTTTCCAATATTAGTAATTATAGGCAATGCTTGACTGAATAACATAGAAGCAGAATTTCTAGGTAAAAGGATTTGTGCATTCGTAGTTCAGATAAAAATTTCCAATCTTCTGTTTTGACCAGGAATGCACCATAGTTCTTCACTCTTTCTTCATTACAAACAGTTTGGAGTCAGTGCCCACACATTTCACCTTGCTCAAATTTTGCACCTTGCAAAAATATGTATGCTTGCGCAGAGAGATGGGTATGATTTGCAAGGCCAGGTTAACCTCTTTTCCAAGCAATTGAGGCAGAATTCTAAATTAAGTCATGTTTACTTGAAACAAATCAATGTGATATGGCCACAGTCTTTGGCTTTTAAAGTGCTTGCTTTCCACTGTGTTCTTTTTTTAAATCCTCACCCAAGGATATGTTTTAATTGATTTTTTTTTTCTTAGAAAGAGAGGAAGGGGGAGAGAGAGAGAAATAGCAATGTGAGAGAGAAACATCCATAGGTTGCCTCCTGTACCACTCTGATGGGGGATCAAACCTGCAACTTGGGTATGTGCCCTGACTGGGAATTGAACCCACAACCTTTTGGTGTACGGGCAATGCTCCAGCCAACTGAGCCAACTGGTAAGGGCTCCACTCCATTTTTGTTCTCTGACATAAGATCTATGATCTGGAGAACTGGGTCAAAGAACATTCCAGCTTAGTTAAAAACTAAGGGAACATTTTATTCAAAACATAGTCCTAAGATAGTGTGCTTTTCCAAGAGAGATGTTAATCTTGACTGCAAAAACTTTCAAGTCTTAAAGGAGAAGTAATATTTTTTTTGACAAAGACTAAGTATTGTACTCTTATATAAAGACATTCACGTTTTCTTTCAGAGTGCAATTCTTAAAATGCAATTTTTTACTTATTTTATTATTTTTATTTATTTATTAATGTTTATTTTTAAATTACAGTTGGCATATATTATTATATTAGTTTCAGTTGTATGACATAGTGAATAGACATTTATTGTAACTTATGAAGTGATGACTCCAATGAGTCTACTTACCATCGAAACCATATATACTTACTACATTATTATTAATTATATGCCCTATGCTAACTTCATATCTTATGGCTGTTTTTATAGCTAGCAAAGCCCTACAATCCCATCCCATCTGGAAACCATCAAAATATTCTCTGCATCTATGAGTTTGTTTCTTTTTTGTGTGTTTATTTTGTTTATTAGATTCCTCATATGAGTGAAATCATATGGTATTTTTCTTTGTCTGACTTATTTCACTTAGCCTAGTACCCTCTAATTTATTCATGTTGTTGTATGTGGCAAGATTTGATTCTTTTTTATGGCTGAATAATATTCCATTGTATATATGTACCATCTCTTCTTTATCTATTTGTCTATCAATGGATACTTACATTGCTTCCACATCTTGGCTATTGTAAATAATGCTGCAATGAACTTAGGGTTGCATGTGTCTTTTTGAATTAGTGTTTAGGATTTCTTTGTGTAAATACCCAGAAGTGGAATTGCTAGGTCCTTCTTTGTCTCTTGTATTGCCTTTGTTTTAGTTTATTTTATCAGATGTAAGTATCGCTACCCCAGCTTTTATTGATTTTTACAGAGAGAGAGGAAGGGAGGGGGAGAGAGAAACATCAATACGAGAGCAAAGCATTGATCAGCTGTCCCCTGCATGTCCCCTACCGGGGATCAAGCTTGCAGCCTCAGTATGTGCCCTGACTGGGAATTGAGCCAGAAACCTTTAGGTGCATGGGATGATGTCCAACCAACTGAGCCACACTGGCCAAGGCTCCTTCTTCTTAAAGAAGTTCCTGTAACATTTCTTATAATACTGGTTTGGTGGTGATGAACTCCATTTGCTCTGTTTTGTCTTTATTTCTCCTTCAATTTGAAATTGTAGACTTTGTGTTTAGAGTAATCGTGAGTGTAGATTCTTGCTTTTTATCATTTTGAATATTTTGTGCCAATCCTTTCTATCCTGAAAAGTTTCTGTTGAGAAATAAACTAACATTCTTTTTTTTTTTTTATATCTTATTGATTTTTTACGGAGAGGAAGGGAGAAGGGCAGAGAGCCAGAAACATCGATGAGAGAGAAACATCCATCAGCCACCTCCTGCACACTCCCCAACAGGGATGCGCCTGCAACCAAGATACATGCCCTTGACTGGAATCGAACACGGGACCCTTCAGTCTGAAGGCTGACGCTCTATCCACTGAGCCAAACCAGTCAGGGCTAAACTGACATTCTTATAGAAGTTCCCTTGAAGATAACTAGCTACTTTTCTCTTGTTGCTTTTAAGATTCTCTCTTTGTCTTTAACCTTTGGCATTTAAATTATGATATGTTTTGACGTGGGCCGCTTTGGGTTCATCTTGTTTGGAACTCTCTATGCTTTCTAGACTTGTATGTCTATTTCTTTCACCAGGACAGGGAAGTTTTCCATTATTACTTCTTCATACAAGTTCTCATTTCTTTGCTCTTTCTTCCTTCTGGTATTTCTATTATGCAAATGTTGGTGCACTTGATTTTGTCTCAGGGATTCCTTAAACAAGCCTTATTTTTGAAATTATTTTTTCTTTTTGCTGTTCTGATTGGGTGTTTTCTGCTACTTGTCTTCCAAATATCTGATTCAGTCCTCTGCTTTGTCTAATCTACTGTTGATTTCCTCTAATGTATTCTTCATTTCAGTTGTATTTTTTATTTCTGACTGCTTCTTTTTTATGCTTTCTATCGCCTTTGTTTTTGTTTCTTATTTCTTTGTTAAAGTTCTCACTGATCATCCTTATAACCAATGTTTTGAACTTTGCATCAGGTCGATTGCTTGTCTCTATTTTGCTGAGTTCTTTTTCTAAAGTTTTGTTCTGGTCTTTCATTTGGGACATGTTTTTTTGTCTCCCCATTTTGGCTGCTTTTCTGTTTGTTTCTGTGTATTAGGTAGAACTGCTATGTATCTCGGTCTCAACAGAGTGGACTTACACAGTAGGTGTCCTGTGGAGCCCAGTCTTGCAGTCTCTCTGGGCACCTGAGCTGGGTGCTCCAAGTTTGCCCCTTGTGTGGATTGTGTGTGCGTGTTCCTGTTGTAGTTTTGCCGTGATTGCTTTTGGCCTGCTGGTGGGAGGGATCAAGCCTCAGGCTGATTGACTGTGGGCACTGGCTGTGACGATAGCAGAGGAGCTGACACCATGGAGCAAGGTTTGCTTTAGTGGGGCTCTGGTGCCTGCCGAATCTGCCTTTCAATGTGCCATTTGAAGAGGTGGTTGGGTGGTGCTCTGGTGTGGTCTGAAGCTGGCCCCTAGGTGTGTTAGTTTTGGGCCTCTTGGGAGGGCATCTGTTAGAGGCCGAGGTCAGTCACTGTCTTTGCTGTGTTCAGTGACTCCTGCTACAAAGTAATCTGCAGATCATTGCCCCTCTTGCTTGGCTTGGCGGTAACTGAGAGAGGCTAAGCTGTAAACCAAGGCTGGCTGCCACTAGTGCCCGACTTGGAATCACTTAGCATGATGAGGTCAGGTGCTGCTTGATTGGAGTTTGTGAACCACTGAGAGATTTTTTTGGAAGTCTGGAGCATGAGCCAAATAGACAGTTTGTATGAAAAATCCACTGTAAATGGCTTGGCTGGGCTCACAAGTTGGGTGGGTCAGGGTCTCAAGGATACACTAGGGCCAGGAAAACAGTGCTAGCCGTGTTGATGGAGATTCCAATATGGTACCTGCCTGCCCCTGCAGTAGGAGGGCTCAGCAAAGAAACAATGGCCTTTATGAACACTTCTGCCCGAGAGAAAGCTGTCCCCCCTCCAAGCTTTTATTCTGAAGCCCACAATTTAGCCTTTCCCTGTGTGGCCCTCAGGTTTTTGAGCTGCTGCTCTAGTACTGGAGCTCAGAGTGAGTGAGTCTGTCAGCAAGCAAGTCCATGTGCTGGCCCTTTAAGAGGAACACCTGGGACTCCAGCAGTGCTCTGCCTCACTTAGCTGCAATCCCTGCTGGTTTTCACAGCCAGAAGTTATGGGGACTTCTCCCCCCAGCACTGAAACCATGGGCTGGAAGCCTGGTGTGGGGATGGGGCCCCAGGCTCCTCAAGGGGAACCTTAGAAGCCAAGATAACTACCACACGTGAGTGTGGGCCAGCTTATTCTGCATCTCTGTCCCTCCTACCAGTCTTGACGTGGCTTCTTCTGTAATATATATATATATATATATATATATATATATATATATATATATCCTTAGTTATAGGACTTCTGTTCAGGTAGATTTCAGGTGGTTCTCAATGATGGCTGTTCTGAAGTTTAGTTGTAATTTTGATGTGTTTGTGGGAGGAGGCGAACCTAACATTTACTTATTCCCGTATCTTGACCAAAAGTTGTATATTATGGTTTCTGTGTGTCAGGAGTTCAGGAGAGGTTTTCCTGGGTCTTCTGCTTATGGTCTCACAGGGCTGTAATCCAGGTTTCAGCCAGGCGAGCTGTGTTCTTTTATTGAGCTTGGAGTCCTCTGCCACTCACGTGGCTGTTGGCAGAATTGTGATTAGCTGTGATTACAGGATGGAGACCCCTGTTTCCTTACTGGCTGTCATCTGCAGCCTGCTCTGGGCCTCGAGAGATCCCCCGTGCTTTCTGGCACGTGGCTCCCACTACACGGCAGCTTGCTTCTTCAAGGCCAGCAAGAGAATCTCTCCAAAATGTTCTTGCTTCATAAAAGAGCAAGGCCTTTCATAGTGAGGCGTGAATTTTTCATTAGCACCGTTGACACCGAAATAGTGTTTTTTATTTTATTTTTAAAATACATTTTTTATTGAGTTCAGACAGGAAGGGAGAGGGCGATAGAAACATTAATGATCAGAGAGAATCATTGATCGGCTGCCTCCTGCACACCCCCTGCTGGGGATTGAGCCCACAACCCGGGCATGAGCCCTTGACTGGAATTAAACCCAGGACCCTTCAATCTTCAGGCCAACATTCTATCCATTGAGCCAAACCAGCAAGGGCTGAAAGAGTGTTTTTTATATACTTACTAAACTTAAGCATATTTTTAAGAAGACTGGAAGGGAAATACTTTTGTACAATCACGATAATTCGGCAGTTCTAAAATTTGTTCAGCTGGAGGGACACCAGTGTTCTTTGATAATTAAATGAAACAGTTCTAATAAAGTTCAGTTCCTCATGATGAACTTTCCCCAGAACAAACCTTACTCCTAAGATGAAAAAACTAAACTCCTCACTCATCCTCCCCTCTCCAATATCTTGCCAACTCTTTCTAAAATCCCACTAATTAGGGATTTGTTTAAATAAGCAAACCTTCCTGGAAAGATTATGAGAGGGAGGAGGGAGAAAAAGAAGAAGGTTGCTATTGGTGACTCACAGTTAAGTGTGGGTAATTGCATAGGTTGCTAGGCTGTGGTAACTAGTCAAGATACAGGTACAGCCCTAGCCGGTTTGGCTCAGTGGATAGAGCGTCGGCCTGCAGACTGAAGGCTCCTGGGTTAGATACAGGTCAGGGGCACATGCCTGGGTTGGAGGATCAATCCCCAGTAGGGGCCGTGCATGTGGCAGCCAATCAATGATTCTCTCTGATCATTGATGTTTCTCTCTCTCTTTCTCTCTCTCTCTCTCTCTCTCTCTCTCTCTCTCTCTCTCTCTCTCTCTCCCTTCCTTTTTAAAGGTAGAGCTCAGCAGGCGGGTGGATTTTGATGGAGTGAATGGGATGAGAGAAAAAGGTCTAAGCAGCGGTTCTCAGCCTGTGGGTCGTGACCCCTTTGGCGGTCGAATGACCCTTTCACAGGGGTCGCCTAAGACCATCCTGCATATCAGATATTTACGTGACGATTCATAACAGTAGCAACATTACAGTTATGAAGTAGCAACGAAAATAATTTTATGGTTGGATCACAACATGAGGAACTGTATTTAAAGGGCCAGAAGGTTGAGAACCACGGGGAAAAATTCTGAAGCAAAGAGTACTCTTGGGAAAGGCAGGCCTGGGGAAGGTCCAGGTGAGGGAAAGAGATTAGGAGAAGCAGACAGCTAACGATTGCCTGGTGTGGGGGTGGGACTGAAAAAGGTGTCTGGGAGGTACCAAGTGAAGGGATGTCTTCCAGCGAGGCAGGATTAAGAGAGGGCTAAAGGGTTCACCAGCACTATCACCTGCCTTAAACATGAGATACCCACCAAACAGGAGACATAGGCACAGCATTTGACTTATTTATTTTGCCGGTATTCTTTGTGCAACCTCACATTTTATCAGGAGCTCTGCCTGTCACCTGCTATGGAATGTGTACCCTCCACTAAACAGAATTAGGGGAATAATAATGGCCCAGGAGAGAAGAAAAGAATCACTTGGTAACTTTGTAATAAATGAATGAGGACATTCTGTGGCAGTATGAGGGGGTTGACCAAAGGCAAATGATACTCAATAAAAAGCTATGTGCTGAATAAAACCGAAAGCAGGAAGGATTTTGGAAGAATAGACTTTTTTTTTTTTTTTTTTTTAACACAGGTAGAGCCTTCTCTAACATGACTGAATTTTAACTTGTTAAAAAAAGCTTCCCACCTATTAATGAATATGTATGCAGATTCATTTTTCTTACCCTGAGGCAGAATAAACTAAAAAAATCAAAAACAGTGTTGAAAACCACAATTTCTATTGTATTCATAAAATTATATTTCCTTAAAAATACTGTTCTCTTTTTCATTTATATATTCAGTGGAATATATTTCATGCTACTACGTGAAGCCATCTTATTCATTTTATATTGTGGAAGAGTACATATATTTATTCAATGAATGGATGAAGAAAATATTTACCTTCATAGCTCTTAAAAACTAATATTTTTTTGTATAGCCATTTGCTTAGGACTTTTTAAATGTCTTTGAATAACATTTTATAAATTATTTTATTTTTTCCGTTTAAAATAGTTTTTAAATTTTTTCAATTACAGTTGATAGTCAATATTTTATACAGTGGGGCCTTGACTTACGAATGTCCCGACTAACGAGTTTTTTGAGATACCAGCTGTCTCTCTGCCGATTTTTTGCATTGAGTTGATAGAGTAATTTGAGTTAACGAGCTCCTTAACGAGCTTTGTCTCGGGATGAATTAAACTCGTAAGTCAAGGCCCCGCTGTATTAATTGCAGGTGAACAGCTTAGTGGTAAGGCAAATATATATTTATGAAGTGAGCCCCTCAATAATTCTAGTACTCACCTGGCACCACAGTTATTAAAATATTATTGAATATATTGCCTGTGCTGTACTTTATGTCCCCTTGGCTATTTTATAACTACCAGTTTGTACTTCTTAATCCTCTCACCTTTTTATCCAGCCCAACAACCCCTTCCAGTCTGGCAATCCTCAGTTTGTTATCTGTATCTGAGTATGTTCCTGTTTTGTTTGTTCATTTATTTTATTTTTTAGATTCCACATAAGAATTAAATCCTATGGTATTGGTCTTTTCTGTCTGACTTATTTCACTTAGCATAATACCCTCTAGGTCTGTGCATGTTGTCACAAATGGTAAGATTTCATTCTTTTATATGGCTACATAATATTCCATTGTATATACACACATCTTCTTTATCCAGTCCTCTATTGGTGGGCATTTGGGTTGCTTCCATATCTTGGCTATAGCAAACAATGCTGCAGTGAACACAGGGGTATGTATGTCATTTCAATTTTAGTGTTTTGGGTTTCTTTGAATATACTAGAATACCCAAGAGTGGCACTGCTGGGTCATAGGCAGTTCTCTTTTTAATGTTTTGAGGAACTTCCAAACTGTTTTCTATACTGGCTGCACCAATTTGCCATCCCACCAACAGTGCACAAGGGTTCCATTTCCTGGTCACGGCACATTCTGGGGTTGCTGGCTCTATCCCCAGTAGGAGGTGTATAGGAGGCAGCTGATCAATGTTTCTCTCTCATTGATGTTTCTCTCTCTCCCTCTCCCTTCCACTCTCTCCAAAATCAATAAAAACATACTTAAAAAATAAAATAAAGCTTAGATCACTTTATTTTAAAAAAAGGAGAAGATGTGTGTTACATGAAGCCTATTGGTGATAGATTAGGGAGGTGAGAGAAAGCAAAGTGGGGAAACCTCTGGGATTGAATAAAAAGCAAAATGATAGACATGTGCATCTTTTACATAGGTGGGTACAGGATAGTTAACAGCCAACAATTAACATGATAACAATAGCAATGATAGGACTTATAGTGTCCGCTCTGGCAGGGTCGTTGTGCCCTGAGGGGTCTAGAAAAAGAGAAGTTACCTTTACATTCTGAAAGTATGTTATCATAGATGCAAAAGATAGTAGACAGGGTCAATTAAAATAAAGATTAACTTTCTCAGGGAAGATTCTAGCCTAGGATATGACTACCCATTATAAACCGCTTTCAGTTCCAAAGTTTTTATTTCAGACCATCCTATGTGGTTACTTTAGGTCTCTGAGTTTGTAAGGCCACTACACTGGCCTCCCCTGAGCTTATCAGGTTTAGTATGTGGCCCTTTTTTGTCCACAATCCTATTGTTAACTCATGCATTGTTTAGTAACATGTTATTTAGCCTATGTCTTTGTGTGTTTTTCAGTTTTTTTTCTAGTGACTGATTTCTGGTTTTGTACCATTATGGACTTGATATGATTTTAATTTTCTTAAAATTATTGAGACTTGTTTTGTGTTCTGACATGTGTCTTATTCTAGAAAATGTTTTATGTGTATTTGAAAAGAATATATATTCTGCTGCTTTGGGGTGAAATGCTCTGAAGACATCAATTAAATCCATCTGATCGCATGTGTCATTTAAGACCGCTGTTTCCTTGTTGATTTTCTGTCTGGAAGAGCAGATATCAATGGGGTATTAAAATCCCCTGTTATGACTGTTTTACTCTCTATCTCTCCCTTTATGTCCATCTAGATTTGCTTTATATATTTAGGCGCTTCTATGTTGATTGCATGAATGTTTACAAGGGTTATATCTTCTTGTTGGCTTGCTCTCTTAATCATTATGTAGTATCTGCCTTGTCTCCTATTATAACCTTGGATTTAAAGTCTATTTTTTCAGATATAAGTGTTACTAGCCTAGTTTTTCTTTTTCATTTGCATTTGCATGAAATATCTTTTTCCATCCCTTTGCTTTTAGTCTGTGTGTATCTTTCATTCTGAGGTGGGTCTCTTGTAGATGTTGTAATGTACCCCGCGAATCACAGAAGGACGCCTCATGAAGTCGAATTAAAGAGTCACATTTATTGCAATCCGGGACTATGAAGGGCCATTTTACTTTCCCAAATCTCATAGTGCTAAGATGGCCGCAACACCAGATTTATATAGGCAAAAATCACAAAGGTATTGATTACATCCCAGGGTTTGGAATGAGGAACCTGGTTCGCAAAAAAGCAGTTTACAGAAGCAGACTTAAGCATGTTAATTATAGTTTTGGGTCTCTGGATCACTGAGTTGACAGAAACACATTATCTGGGACCACTGGGTTGACAGGAACACATTATCTAGAGCCCTCGGGTCTTGAGACCACTGAGTTGCCAGGAACACATTATCTAGAGCCCTCGGGTCTTGAGACCACTGAGTTGCCAGGAACACATTATCTAGAGCCATCGAGGCAATTTAGAGTAATTGCGCTGTCCTGGTCTTGGGACCACTGAGTCAACTGGAACCCATTATCTGTGGCCACTAAAACAATTTAGGATAATTGTGTTGTCCTATTTCCCAGGTACAGAAGAATGTGCTTCAATAACCAGTAAGATCACAATCAGTGTGTTATTCACTTTACAGTTAATAAGGTATTCAGTCGAGTGGGATGATTTATACAGTTCAGGAAATCAAAATAACTTTTCTATTGTTAAACAACGCAACTAAGTACAGAAGCCAAACAGCAGGGTTAAAGTTAAACTACAGTTTCTACCTGAGATGACTGTTACCATACTTCATAGACAGCACATATATGGGTACTGTTTTCTTATCCATTCAGCTACCCTATGTTTTTTTATTAGAGCATTTAATCAATTTTAATTTAAAGTAATTATTGATAGGTATGAAATTATTGCCATTTAATTAGTAATATTTATGTTCTCTTCCCCCCTTGCCCCCCTTCTTCTTAAAGAAGTCCCTGAAACATTTCTTATAATACTGGTTTGGTGGTTATAAACTCCTTTAACTCTTTCTTGTCTGGGAAGCTCTTTATCAGTCCTTCAATTTGAAATGATAGCCTTGCTGTTTAGAGTAATCTTGAGTGTAGGTCCTTGCTTTTCATCACTTTGAATGTTTTTTGCCAGTCCCTTCTGTCCTGAAAAGTTTCTGTTGAGAAATCAGCAGACAATCTTATGGGAGTTCTCTTGTAGGTAACTAACTGCTTTTCTCTTGCTGCTTTTACAATTTTCTCTTTGTCTTTAACCTTTGGCATTTTAATTACAAAGTGTCTTGGTTTGGGACTCCTTGGGTTCATCTTGTTTTGGACTCTCTACTTCCTGGATTTGTATGTCTCTTTCCTTCACCAGGGCAGGAAAGTTTTCAGTGATTGTTTCTTCAAATAGGGTTTCAATTCCTTGCTTTCTCTTTTCTCCATCTGGTACCCCTATGATGCAAATGTTGGTATGCTTGATCTTGTCTCAGAGTTCCCTTAATCTATATCTTGTTTTAAAATTGTTTTTTCTTTTTATTGTTTGGATTGGGTTTTTTCTGCTACATTGTGACCTAAATTGCTATTTTGATCTTCTCCTTCATCTAATCTCCTATTGATTTCTTTTAGTCTGTGCGTATCTTTCATTTCGGTTATTGTATTCTTTATTTCTGACTGCCTCTTTTTTATGCACACCACATATTTTTTTCATTCTTAATATCTCTTTGTTAAAGTTCTCACTAAGTTTCTTGAGCATTCTTATAACCAATGTTTTGAAATCCATTTCTAGTGGATTGCTTGTCTCTTTATCATTTTATTCTTTTTCTGGAGATTTCTGCTATTTTTTCATTTGGGACATGTTTCTATCTTCTTATGTTGGCTTCTTTTCTGTGTTTGTTTCTATGTACTAAGTAGATCAGTTACATCCTGCAGTTTGGGCAGGTGGTCTTATGTAGTAGGTGGCCTGTGGGGCTCTGTGGCACAGTCTCACCATTCACCTGAGCCAGGTGCTCCAAGAGTGCCACTCATGTGGATGGTGTGTTTCCTCCTGTTGTAGTTGAGTATCAATGGCTGTTGTCACATCAGTCAGTGGGATTGACCCTCAGGCTGACTGACTGTGAGGTTTGGCCATGACCACAGTGTATGAGCTGCTGTGTAGGGCTGACCCCATGGAGCAGAATTTGCCCTAGTGGGACCTGGTTTCTGCTGAGATTACTCTTTGTTGTGCCACTTGTTGAGCTCATTGGACTGTGCTCTACAGTCAGCTACTGTGTGTGTTGTTTCTGGGATCTCTTGGGAGGGCCTCCAGTGCAGGTCAATGTTAGATGCTGCCTGTGACGGGCCTGGGCTACCTATTAGGCTCTCAGAGCGATCTGTGGTTGGTAGCTGCCTGTGCTTGGCCTGGACATCCACGGAGAGGCCACAGTGAGAACCGAGGCCAGCTACTATTTGTACTGTGCCTGGGACAGGTCAGCAAAGGACTCAAGCACCTGAGACCTGCTGTCACCTGCTGTCACCTGCTGGCTCCCTATAAAGCTCAGCTTCTGAAAAGCCTTGGAGTTTGAGCGAATTGGGTGGGGCCGGGCCTCACGGGGCTGCCAGGGGAAAGCCAGTGGAGTTTACCCAGCTAATGTAGCTTCAGATTTCACGATGATGGGAGAGGGCTCAACACAGGAAATACGGAGTCCATTGGCCATCCAGAATAAGGGCTGAGCACACGGGCTGTGGCAGCCAAACCTCCAGTCCTCACCTTGAAGCCACACCTGGCAGGTTCTCCCTGTGTGTCTGTGGAGCCTCCTGACCTGAGTGGAATTT
Organism: Myotis daubentonii; assembly: GCF_963259705.1. Taxonomy (NCBI): domain Eukaryota; kingdom Metazoa; phylum Chordata; class Mammalia; order Chiroptera; family Vespertilionidae; genus Myotis; species Myotis daubentonii. The sequence goes on from NC_081849.1 coordinate 18,943,209, forward strand.
CCTGAGATTTTTTCAGAAAGACAGTCATGGGCCCAAGCTGGCTGCCCGTACGTCTGGGCCGCTGAGACCCCGTGTAAGGGCACACGCGTTGGGTGAAGCAGGTTTGAGGGAGTAACCAGGATGGGGCAAGTGGTCTTCCCCAGGTTTGTTCAGGTTCACATTGGACACCATTGCTGAGCCCGAGGTCCCTCGGCTAAAGTCTCAGGGCACTCTGCAGCGAGCCACCATCTGCCTTGGGCTTTCAAACCTTCCCGGTGGGGCAGGGTCCCAGGGAGTCAGCAGGGTGGAGCTAGGGGAGGTCAAGCTAATGCAGATTCAGATTTGGATGGGGGAGGACTCAACACAAGAAAGATGGCCCCTGGCTGTCATGAAGAAGGAGGGCTCCACATGGGGACAATGGTGGGTGCATTTCTATCACTCGCCCCGAAGCTGCACAACTCAGTTTTTCTCTGTCTCTGATGCCCCCAGAGCCACTCACTGTCACTCTGACGGAGCCCAGGGGAGTGCCTGTGAGTGAGAGAGTGTGTGTGCAGGCCCTTTAGAGTCCCCCTGGGTGTTCAGCAGCCTTCCTTCAAGCTCAGCTAAACAGATGGAATCCCCTCTGATTTCACAGCCTGATGTTATGTGAGTTCCTCTTCCAGACTGGTGTTCTTGGCTGGGGAGCTCTGCCTGGGGCTCAGACCTTTCTCTCCTTCGAAGGGACTTTCGTAGCTGAGATATCCCTCCAGTTTTGCAACTGACACACATGGGTGTGGGACCAGCCTGTTTGTGTCTCTTTATATCCTTAGTTATAGGACTTCATGTAAGTTATTTTATTTATTTATTTATCCTCACCCAACAATATTTTTCCATCGATTTTTAAGGAAAGTGGAAGAGAGAGGGAAAGACAGAGAGAGACATCAATGTGAGAGAAACGTATTGATTGGTTGCCTCCTGCATGAGCCCCGACTAGGACCCCAGGCCGGGGAGGAGCCTGCAACCAAGGTACATGCCCTTGACCATAATCAAATCCAGGACCCTTAGGTCCACAGGCTGATACTCTATCCACTGAGCCAAATCGGTGAGGCAAAGACCTCTTTTTATTCATTTTTGTTTTCTGGACACAGGGCCCAAGCATAGATGAGGGCCATAGAAATTATTTTAAATTTTTGTTCACTTCAGTGCCCAGGCATGAGAAGGCCATACGGTTTGGCTGGTGACGATGGTATAAAATGATAATGACATATAACGGAGGATCAGCTTGGTTAAAGGAAATGCTCAGACAGCACACATTCCAGGGAAAGATCTGCTGTGAAACAGTTCCCCGTGTTAAGCAACCAGGACAAAACCTCTCTGACTTGAGCAGGAAAGGGCTGCCCCGGGAGGACAATGCTGCCATTTAGCATTAGCACCTTGGATGCAGGTTCAGGAAGCCGGCAGGCACTGCCACTCCCGATCACGGAATTTCTTTCACAACCGGCGCTGCCACCTGTCAGACTCTTGATTCCCAAGATTTCAATTCCAAGTCTGGAATAGGATGCATCTAACTGGCCGGCCACGACACATACCTTCCTAGCTGCAAGGAAGGCTGGAAAAGCAGCTGGACATTTTGGCTTACTTAATGAAATAATCAAAAAGTGTTTGCAAGATTAAATGAGATAAATATAGAGGATTTAAGCACCGTGCCTAGGATTTGATGAGTTTTCCAATGAGAGAGATTATATTTTACATCGTTACTTGATCATGAGCTTTTTTGATGGCAAAGACCTCATTTTATTCATTTTTGTATGCTGGACACAGGGTCTGATCTCAGTGAATGTTTGCTGAATTGCATTGCTTGCCCTTGAATAGAAGCTAGGTTACTACACTTGCTTCTATATCTCAATTTACTTACAGGCCTCTTTAAAACCTTTAAATAAAACATACAGTAGGTCCTCGGGTTACGTCGGAGCTCCGTTCCTAGGCGTTCAACGCGATTTTCACTGTAAGTTGGAACCCACCTACATAAGCACCTATGTCACTCACATGGAGCACACACACAGCAGTAATGAAGTGAAACAGTAAAAAACATTTAAAAGAAAGATAACAATTCCTCACCTTTACTTTTGGTAAATAAATAATAAAAAACATAAAGCACATATATACATACGTTGAAATGACAGAATTTTTTTTTTTTAATAAGTAAATGGGAGATGGCGACGTAACCAGGAAATGATGTACGTCGAGTCCGACGTAACCCAAGAACTGTCTGTACTTTAAAATATAAATATGTAACAACAATAGTAATATCCATCCAACGTTTGAGTCTTTTTCCTCAAAATTACCACTAACAGAATATTAAATTTATCCACAGGTCTTCGAGAGCGCATAAAAGCAGAAGACAACATTTTCATCTTATCATGAAACGATTACCTGAAGGACAATTAAAGTTCTGTGTCCAACCGCTGCATCTCACCTCATGGCTGCTCCTATTTTTCTTTCTGAAGTCTCTCTCTTCTCTAAAGCCAGCCCTGCTTCCAATTTATCAAAGGAAACCTTTTGTAGCAGCTTGGAATGCTCCCATCGATCAGTGTTTGATAAAATATAACATCCGACTAAACCTGAAAATGTTTCAGATGATCGGAAGCCCATTTGCCAAAGCCAGGGGGCAAAATGTTACTATATTTTATGTGGACAGATTGGGATACTATCCATGGTACACGTCACAGGGGGCTCCCGTCAACGGGGGTTTGCCCCAGAATACAAGTCTGCAAGTTCATCTGCAAAAAGTTGACCAGGATATTAATTATTATATCCCCGCTAAAGATTTTAGTGGACTCGCTGTGATAGACTGGGAGCACTGGCGGCCCCAGTGGACCCGGAACTGGGGGGAAAAGAATGTCTACAGACAGAAGTCACGAAAGCTTGTTTCTGACAGCCTGAAGAATGCGTCCGCTACGGACATTGAATGTCTGGCTAAAGCAACCTTTGAGCAAAGTGCAAACGCTTTCATGAAGGAAACCATCGAACTGGGGCTGAAGAGCAGACCCAATGGGCTCTGGGGTTATTATTTATATCCCGATTGCCACAATTACAATGTTGAGGCCCCCAACTATACGGGGTCATGCCCAGAAAAGGAGGTGCTGAGGAACAATGAGCTCTCTTGGCTTTGGAACAGCAGTGCTGCTCTGTACCCTGCCATCGGTGTCAGGAAATCTCTGGGAGACAGCGAAAACCTCTTGCACTTCTCGCAGTTTCGGGTGCATGAATCCATGAGGGTCTCCGCCATGACCTCCCGAGACTATGCGCTGCCTGTGTTCGTCTACACGAGGCTAGACTACAGAGACGAACCTTTATTCTTTCTGTCCAAGGTGAGACCCCCCTCCCCTCCTTGCCAAAGACAGGGGACCTCCTCCCTATCTCTAAAAGAGCCATTTCTTCGTTAATTCAGTTCTTTGAAGAATTCCCAATTCGTGGTCCGCTAGAAAGGAGCATACGTCCTCCTTTGACTAGTCACCCGCCTAAGTTTTTAGGTGAGCGGCATCAATTTTGATGATCTGATTTATTATTATTCTTTTAAGGAATGGAACAAGGAGGGACCAGGGTAAAGTGCAATGTCAGCCACTCGTGCTCCCTGCTCCCCGACTTTGTGCTCCCTTGCGATTGGCCCGTTGGAAAGGGTATTGAAACGGCTGGTGGTAAACAGGTTGAAGATCAGAGAGGATGTGTGAAAATGGAGTCGTTGGCTCACACATGTGGAAGTGCAAGGGAAGGCGCCATCTGAAATGTCAAGAAGGAAGAAAAGTGGGTTTTTTTTTTAATGTATAATGCCAGCTCTGAGGAAAGGTGTAAATGAGGCACAGCAATGTGAATACGCTTAACACTACTGAACTTTATACACTTAGACATGGCTAAGATAGTTAATTGTATGTATGTGTTTTTTAACCACAATTAATTTTCTTATTTAAAGGCATAAGGGAGTTGCAAATCTGCTAAAAGTAGGTGAATTTATAGATTTAGCCATCTGGTTTATTCTCCCCCCCCCCCCCAACTTCCATCATAATTTATTTTTCCTAGAATTTGGATACAATTAACTATAGCAAGACAGTACTCTATACTATTTAAGCCTCACTTTAGATTCTTAAACTACCTCAGAATTTGTAAATGTGAATTCATATTCCAGTAAAACTAGAAAACTAAAAGTTGCCATACCAATAAATTTACTCAGTATTGATGTAACTGAAAAATTTTATATGTAAAGGTGTACTTTATACAATTTAGCCTTTATTTTTAAATATATTTTTATTGGTTTCAGAGAGGAAGGGAGAGGGAGAGAGAGATAGAAACATCAATGATAAGAGAGAATCATTGATGGGCTGCCTCCTGCACGCCCCCTACTGGGGATTGAGCCTGCAACCCGGGCATGTGCCCTTGGCCGGAATCAAACCTGGACCCTTCAGTCTGCAGGCTGACACTCTATCCACTGAGCCAAACTAGGGCTCGATGGTTCTTTTGTCAGCCCCACCACATTTGTAGATCAGGTGGCCAGTAGTGATAGACTTGCCAGAATCTATGTGACCAATGATGACAATGTTGATAGGAGCCGTCTCCTTTCCCATTGTGGGTTTGATTTGGCGGTGGTTTTCACGACACCTGTGTTCTGGTGGCAAACCCTTTGTGAAAAAGCCATCTGGTTTATTCTTGACTTTATGACCACAACTAATGGAAAGTTGGTAAGAGCAGTCTGAGTTTCTAAAATTCAGTCATAAATGTCATAAATTCATTGCAAGTAGATGGTTGTGTGATCCTAGGTTAAAACTTACAAATAGAAGTTTTATTCTGTTTATTTTACTTAAGTCATACATGTCGCCAAAGACCTCACACAAACCATGAGGTTAACTTTTAAAATAGATAAACTTTCAGCCTAATTTCCCCTCCTCTTTTTCCCCTTGGCTACTCTAGTCACTTAAATGAAAAATTCTAGAAATAAAAACTTAAAAGTAAATGACACCCTCACCTTTGGCCTTGAATAATTCTACCCAACTTTTCTGTAATGAGACTTGCTCATGTCTCCCCATTTGTGATACGATACGGTGGTGCTCTAAGATATTACGGGTTCATCACACTTCTTCTCTGTCTACCGTTACAGTTTCAGTTCTCCAGCATGTTTGAAACATACAAATCTATAGAGATGTTCTGAGTGTTAGGCATCGTCCGAAGGCAGAGACTCAGGAAACACTCAGGTGAGGGCTCTACCATAGCCGGTAGGTACCTGTGGAGCACGGAGAGTAGGGCTTACTCCTCAGAGGAATGGAACAAAGGTATGAGGACTTAGTACATGCTATGCCTTTGGCACATGAATGAAATGAGGAAGAAAAAAACCCTCTGTTGTGAATTGATATCTGTATTACCCAGGAAAATTAGCAACAAATGACAGACATCGTATAGGGAGGCTTAAAAAAGTTATCTAAATCTTTACGAAATAGTGTTGACTCTGGGATTGAAAGTTAACTACCACCTTCTTCTCTGAAACTTGTTTTCCTTTTCTGTGTTTGGCTTAAATAAGTTCCTTTCTTTAGTGATAACACATTCACTTTAGGAAGAAACAATAAACTTCAAGGGACAAAGTGTTCATTTCAGTGAGGCTATTTTAGACGACTGGCACATTCTCCACATTATCCAGGCGTAGAGTAAGCTACTGCATGAGCAGCTACAGCCTCAGAAAAGCACATGTTCTCTTGTGGGAAAGAGGAAGCAACAGGCAGGCTTCTTATCTAGAAGCCGTTTTCTTTGACCGTCCCACGGGATCATTCTGTATCATTTGGAAAACTTTCTGAGTGGCAAGCTATTTTCAAATGTTTGAAGCCATCAGCTGAACCACCATTTTACTCTATCCTCCATAAAAACCTGCCCACAAATTTTTAGAAACTTGATAGTTATTTATGCCAACACATAAGTGACCAGGCATGGCTTCCATTTCTGATCTTCTCAAAGATACCTGCATTTTATAAAGTGTGTGTGTGTGTGTGTGTGTGTGTGTGTGTACACACGTGTAGTTAGGATTAGAAAAAGGATTAACCACCCTAGCCAGTTTGGCTCAGTGGATAGTGTTGGCCTGTGGACTAAAGAGTCCCAGCTTTAATTCCAGGCAAGGGCACATACCCGGGGTTGGGGGCTCGATCCCCAGTAGGGGGCATGTAGAAGGCAGCCAATCAATGATTCTCTCTCATCATTGATGTTTCTATCTCTCCCTCTTCCTTCCTCTCTGAAATCAATAAAAATATATTAAAATAAAAAGGATTTACCAACAAGTAGCAAAATGGGGCAATATTACGTGCCCTATCTACATAGCAGAAGTCTTATGAAAGTCAAATGAGAAAATAGATGTGAGAATTTGAAACACTACAGAAATGCATGTGGTAAAGCTACCACTTTTTATCAAGCGTTCAAGCCTTACATTTGGGAGGGGGACACCTAAGAATGGGATCCCTGTCAGTAGCCACAGCTTGGGGGAAGGGTAAAGAGCAGTAACATGTCACATCACACAGAAGACTGCCTGCATTACTTACATATATATACAACCTAGATATCATTTGATGTCTGCATTAAATAATAATGCAAGAAGTTCTCTTGACTGTAGATTTCAAGATGTTTTTTCCCTGTAGACGGTTAATATTCCAGCTGGTAACACACAAAGGAAGCTTATTAGTGATGCTCCAGCTGCCCACAGTGGGTACCTTAAGCACTTGTGCTGTGGTTTACCAGGGACAGAAACCTGAGTGTGGGTTATGAATCCTCTGGGTGCCCATGTGCTCTACTTCCAAAGACCAGGAGCAGGGCAAAACAGTCCTATACTATGCTAGGACCTGGAAGATTTGTTGCTATTATGTCCTTTGCTTTTTCTCTTTGAGAGAGAGAGAGAGAGAGAGAGAGAGAGAGAGAGAGAGAGAGAGAGAGATGAAGGGAGAGGAAAAACATCAATTTGTGTGCATTCATGCATTCATTGGTCGATTCTTGTATGTGCCCTGACTGGAGAGCGAATCTGTAACCTGCATATCAGGACAATGCTCTACCAACTGACCCAAGGCTTTGCTTTTTCTTTATTTCTTTAATTTCTTTATTTCTCCTTTCATGTGACATCACTCAGGTGGTCCCAATCTACTCCCAGAGGCACCTTAACTATGACTTCCCTGAGTAGTGCCCTTGCTTTTTTGATCCCCAAAACAGCTATTCTCTGACTCATTCAGAACCCTGCTCTCCACAAGGTGATGGTAAGCTAATTTGGTACAGAAATTTCCATTAACTTCTGCTACTTCCTCCTCATCTCCAGTCAACATGTGCATGAAGACTTGCCATTTTGAATAAGCCCCAATAAACTCTCTCTGATAATGACACTAAAGAGAGAAGAAATAGTCTCTCCTGATAGCAACTTCTCAAAGTGTGTCTTTCATGACAAACTTCTGCAGCTTCCTTACTTAATATGGATCAATAACCTATAAATACAAAATGTAAATGCTGTGTCTCCCTCCTCCCTCTAACGACAATGCCACAACCCAAAAGGATTCATGGGAGATTTCTGGTTTTTAGTCCAGCATGTAAGAATCTTGAAAGCTATCACTTCATCTTAACAAAATGAAAAATCAACTCCTCTTGGGGTCATAAGGGCTGTGTTCTTGGAGGGCTGTCCTCAAAATTGGAGAGACAGACAGGTGACTGTAGAGAATCACAACCCACCACATCAAAACCTGTGAGCAGAGACTTCTGCAGGCACCCCTGCTGTATGGAATAGGGAAAGCTGAACTGTGACGGATAATTGCTGGGGGTTCTGTGCGGACAGGCCTGAGAGATTAAAAACTCTGGGGACTCAAGCATGGGTCATGGGGAGAGGGGTACACTTATGAGTATTACCTCCAGGAGCTCATCAGGTCCTCACCATGAACATCAGACACAAATCCCCACATGCATCTGTCAGGCAGAGGAGAAATGGAAACATGTTGTGCGTGTGTGTGTGTGTGTGTGTGTGTGTGTGTGTGTGTGTGTGTGTTTGTTTTCTATGTCTCTGGATCTATTTTATTCATTAGTTTACTTTGTTCATAGATTCCACATATGAGTGAGATCATGTGATACTTGTCTTTCTCTGACTGGCTTATTTAGCTTGGCATAATACTCTCCAGGTCTGTACTGGAATTTTTATTTTTTTTAATTTTTATTTTATTTATTATTATTTTAAAAAATAATTCCTTATTGTTGAAGGTATTACATATGTCCCCCTTTTCCCCCCATTGACCCCCTTCAGCCCCTCCCTCTCCCCTTCCCCCCAGGCCCTCACTAATCCATTGTCTGTATCCATGGCCCATGCACACATGCATTCAAGGTCCTGGTTGATTACCTTCCCCCCCACCCCCAACACACACACGCCTATACACACCCTTTTCCTTGGAGTTTCTGCACTCTAATGGAAACATTTTGAATACTCCAGAGCTTTCTGTTCTTAACAGAGTGCACTCTCAGGAGAAACTATTCAATCAGAGCCAAACCTACCTGGGTCTTATCAGAGCCTAACTGATCTGGGGGAAGAGAAATACTCACCTTCAGCTGGCTCTAGCCTTCCCCTTAGAAAAAGGGAAATACCAAACTCCAGCCCCATTTAGCCAGCCTGTCCCACCTAAGATGGGGAAAAGCATTTGTGAAGTTCACAATCTAGAGATAGTCTCACTAAAGACAGACCTAATCATAGCACTGTAAACCCTTCCATTTCCCCCACACCTTACTAGCACATTACTAAAGCCTGTTCATCATAGCTCCTTTTACCCAGTGTGAGCTATATGCCCATCAAGAAAACTTAAATCATGTCTAGCTATCAAGAAAAAAAATTACAAGACATACTAAAAGGCAAAAGCACAAAGTGAAGAGACAGAGCAAGCCACAGAACCAGACATAGATGGCAGGGTGTTGGAATGAGTGGACCAGGAATTTAATATGCTGAGGATTTAAATGCTAAGGATTTTAATGGATAAAGTAGACTGCATGCAAGAACAGATGAACCAGGTTAGCAGAAAGAAGGAAATCCTAAGAAAGAACCAGAAAGAAATGTTAGAGGTAAAAAACACTGTAGCAGAAATGAAGAGTGTCTTTATGACTGAGAAAAGAGTCTTTGTGCTTCAGGGTATCTGAATAGAAGCTTCCAAAACTGAAAAGGAAAGCAAATAAAGACTAAAACAAAACAAAACAAAAAAAGCAGAACAGAATATCCAGGGTAGCTGAGATAGCTGAAAAAGGTGTATCATACACTTGACAATTCATAGAAGGCCTTTGGGGGATTTGGGCCCCACAGATCACATCATGACATCATGCGAGTATGGCATCACTGTATTCAGGGAAGCTTCAAAGTGAGTAAGAGAAAAGAACTCTGGCCTCTGATGTCTTTGCCAAAAAAGGCCATGGACAGGCTTCATTCGGGGCACTTACACTATCTCACTTGAGCCTCACAAAATCTGCCCTTCCTGTCATGTGAGTGCTGACCTATTCAGCAGACGCTATGGTCATTGCAAATGGAAATGGATATGAGCCTGAAAGGCAAATTACTTTAAACCAAAATCATTTTTCTTTTTGAAAATTTCCAGAAAATCGTCCAGAAAAAAAAAAAAACTTTAAAAATTGAGATTGCAAAACCATTAATTTGAATGGTATCAGATAAAAGTATCAGATAAGGAGACTTATTTTTTAAGTATTGATCCTATGTAATAAAAGCCTAATATGTTAAGTGTCTGGTCATCCATTCAACCAAAGTGTAATATGCTAATGATATGCTAAAGCTGCTCAACTGCTCGCTATGACATGCACTGACCACCATTAGGGCAGATGCTCTGACTGGTAGGTTAGCTTGCTGCTGGGGTCTGGCCAATTGGGACTGAGTGAGATGGGCTGGACACACCCTGGAGCCCTCTTGCATTCCGTCCCTGGCCCCGATCATGCACTGTTGGGGTCCCTCAGCCTGGCCTGCACCCTCTCTCAATCTGGGACCCCTCGGGGGATGTCGGTTTCTGCCTGATCCCACAGGCCAGGCCGAGGGACCCCCAACTGGTGTACAAATTCGTGCACCGGGGCTCTAGTATTAATATACAATGTCCCAGGCAAAATATTAAAGTTCTGCTTTTCTTTGCCACCAAATCACCGAATTACATCTTCCAGCATATATAACTGATGGGGACCATTTTATAATTTAACAAACTTATTTAGGAAACCTGCTGTAGGAACTTCATTTAGGAAACCAGCTGCATACATTCAACTCTGAATTTCCCTCAGAGATCAAGGGATCCGTGTTCATCTTTAAACACTAAAATGATGATCATTTAGCGTTACAAAAACACATTCTCCCTGCTGAAATTCAGTTTTCATCTATCTTAACCATATTGATAAATCTTTCGGCAGGCCTACTAGAACTTGAGGAGTCATCAGTAAAGTTTATTGAGACAGGTACTCTGATATTAAACACAAATGATTTCAGGGACCAGATAGAAGGGACAGACCCATCAGATCCTGCAGCTCCTCCACACTGCGCTCCTTTGCCTGATCCTGGGATCCAAATGATGCAAAATCCTCCCAGTCACTGCAGAGTCAACGCTCTCAGTGGAGTGTTGCAAATGGAAAAGGTAGCTTAGCGAAGAGAAAGCTGAGCCATTCCTCACATTTGGAGAAGGAAAACTTTTGGACTCTGTTTCTGGATCCTATACATATAGCAGGTTCCATGAAACCACCTTTGGCGGCTGTTTACAGGCTACTTGCCTTCAAAATAATATCTTGTTGGACTAAGTGTAAGTGTTTCTTTAAAAATAGTTAATAGGTTTGTCCACAGGCTTATAGAGTGTTAATTTCTGAGCGTTGGGTCTTTCAACATTTTCATTATCCTGAGAAAATAGAAAATAGTTTCATCCTATAAGACTGAACTCAGCCTCCAATCCTAATTCCTGGCAAGTTGTCTTATATTCAATTGGATGATGAAGTCTACTCTCTTCCATCTAGCAAGATCTAATCAGGACCATTGGAGAAAGTGCTGCCCTGGGAGCTGCAGGCATTGTTATTTGGGGAGACATGAATTTAACTTCATCCAAGGTAAGACAGTACCTCGAAGGGCTAGTTCATGTTGTTTAAATAATTTGCTCTGTTTTCCTAACCTCACTAATCAGAGGTCTCATGCCTTTCCCAGTAAACCGGCTTTAGAAAAAAAGTCCAAACTAGTGCCTGATACACAGAAGGAGCTCAATAAATATTAACTTATATTAAAGACAAGAGGCCCAGTGCACAAATTTTCATGCACTGGGAGGGGGGTGTCCATCAGCCCGGCCTGCCCCCTCTCACAGTCCGGGAGCCCACAGGGGATATCCTACTGACGGCTTAGGCCAGCTCCCTCTCTGCGGGAGGTGACCGGGATGATGAAGGGAAGGTGCTGCCCCCATCACCCCACTGCTGCCGCCACTGCCTGCGGTGGTGGCTGCGAGGCCTGAGCTCTGGGCCTCGCAGCTGCCAGGCTCACTGCTGCCTGAGTCCATGGCCGCTGTGAGCCAACAGCTGCCTGAGCTGTTGCCACTGTGGCTTTGTCCAGATGGACATCCAGATGGATGTCTGGAAGATGTCTGCCCTAATTTGCATATCACCCTTTTATTAGTATAGGTAGTAATAAGGAAGGTTGGGGAGGGTGGGTGGATGGAAGGTAATCAATCAAAGACCTATATGCATATATACATAACCCATGGACCTTAGGGTGCTGAAGGGGTGGGTCAGTAGGGGAAAAAGGGGGCATATGTAATACTTTCAACAATAAAGAATTATTTTTTAAAAGATAGTAATAAAAATACTGATATTTGTTGAATGTTTATTATGTGCTAAGATTGTGCTAAGTGCTTTTTTGTTTTGGCTTGCTCACTTATTAGTCATAATAACCTTTATGAGGTAGGAGCTACTATCCTTATTTGCAGCTGATGAAATAAGAAGAAATCTGAGGTAATAGCTAGTTATTCTAGTTAGTGGTGGAGCTGGCATTAACCACACAGTGTCACTCTGCATTCAACAATCACATAAAATATGTTATATCTTATTTTGAGAAATAGAAACAGATGGTAACTTTTTAATCCTCACATAGAACTTATTTTTCCTGTAGGGAGAAATCAGCTGAAAATTAATAACATTTAAAATAAGACTTACATGGCTCTTCAAATTTCTCCCAGCTCAGACACTATTTACTCCAAGAAGTCTTCCTACTTTTTCCTAATCCACATTAATCACAATCTCTTCTGTATTTCCAGATGTTGTGTGTTTATATCACTGTAGTGCAATGTATTTTGTCTTAACTTGTATCCTCAGCAATTTTTGTTAAACTGAATTTTTTGAATGTTCACAATCACCTGATATTCTTCAAATTTCATAGCCTCAACCTGTTGCTATTAATATATTGTCCATAAAAGTATTTGTGACAATATAAGGTTAAAAGTCTCCTCTATCCACATATGAGAACTAGGTAAAAACAGACAGAACTAATTCCTGTCTCTCCAGGTATGACATTTCCCCTCCAGCCCTGTGGCTCACGAGAAGAGCTAGATAAGGAAGCTGACTGCACAAACCAGCTGGCCTCTACTTAGAACCATAATAGGAGACACACACACACACACACACACACACACACACACACACACACACACACCCCTAGTCAGCTTCAGGCTTTGCCCTATTTGAATTGTGTACAGACAACTAGAACCCAGGAGAACAGATATTTGAGCATCATTAACAGGAGCATCCAGAAAGGCTAGACGGTAAACAATAAATTCATAGAATATGATGCTTCAGGTTCTAACACAACCACGAAAGGTACCACAGACCTGAAAGGTGCAGGAGAACAGCAGTTGTGGCGTGGTTTCTAATCTAGGTCTGTTCCTCTTTTTTTCACACCCATCAAGTTGAGAACTTGGAGGAAGAAAAAGGGTATAAACTGGAAGAAGGTGAGGCCACACACTAAAAGCCGTTTGTTTCCACATGTCTAGGGCAACTGTACAAAGGTGAAGCGGTTTGTGAGTTCCGATTTAGGGAGCTACATCGTCAACGTGACCAGAGCCGCTGAGATGTGCAGCCTTCACCTCTGCAGGAATAACGGGCGATGCATACGGAAGGCGTGGAAAGCGCCGGATTACCTCCACTTGAACCCTGCAAGTTACCACATAGAGGCCTCTGAGGACGGGGAATTTCATGTGGAAGGGGAAGCATCCATTGCAGACCTGGCAAGGCTGGCGGAGAAGTTCTCCTGTCATTGTTACCAGGGATACGAAGGGGCTGACTGCAGGGACATGGAGGCGGCTGGCACCTGCTCTGGGGTTTCCCCTTTCCCGGGCTCGCTGGCAGCACTGTGTCTGCTGGCTTTAGCGGGTTTTTCGAGCATCTGACTGTGAGAGAACTGAGGGTAAAGGGACTTGTGTGGTCTCTAGCGCAGTCATTTAGGAAAGAGATCAAACCTACAACAATCTTTCTCTTGTGAAATCCACTGAGAGGTATTAAAGGTAGACATGATGGATGTCACTTAACAGAAATAGTAATATTGCACTCACTCTCTTTAGCTTCACTTTAGCTAAGAAACCAGACCCAGGAGTAAAAATCAACGCACCCTTTTTCCTTATGGGAAAAGTTTAAGTTGTTTTTAAACTAGATTTAGTATATTTTAGTCTTTATATGAACATAATATATATGTAAAAGTATACCTATACATATTAAATTACTGATTTCAAAGACGGGTTTGCCACCTAGCAATTTAGAGGAGAGACAGATGACTAGGTGATCATCTGATTCAACAAACAGTGTCCCCTCAGGCGTCACCTGGCCATCTGGTCCCAGGAAGAGGTCAAGTGAGAGTCCCTGGGCAGTCTGCGCTTCCAACAAGGCTTCTGCTCCCTCCTGGGCTCCTGGAGCGAAGAGCCAGCTCCTGGTGTGGCTTCTCAGGAGGGTTCAGGGACTGAGGCAAGGGGAGCTGTTCCCAACATGATGCACAGTCATCGGTTCCAATAGGGGCCCCTCTTACCCACCGGAGCCCCTCCCTCACAGACCCTGGCAACCTAAACTCTGGGAAAGGCTTTAGGGCGGTGGTTCTCAACCTTCCTAATGCCGCGACCCTTTAATACAGTTCCTCATGTGGTGACCCCCAATTTCGTTGTTACAAATTGAACATAATTAAAGCATAGTGATTAATCACAAAAACAATATGTAATTATGTGTTTTCCGATGGTCTTAGGCGACCCTTGTGAAGGGGTCATTCGACTCCCAAAGAGGTCGCGACCCACAGGTTGAGAACCACTGCTTTAGGGTACTATTCATGCTCACCCAGGCTGACCTTGCCTAGATCCGGAAGCTTGAGTCTTATGAATGAAAATGCAGTTGGTGTCTTTTGCAGAAGACTTATTTGCACCAAATTTCTTTTAAAAAGAAATATATATATATCTATATATCTATATCTATCTATCTATCTATCTATCTATCTATCTATCTATCTATCTATCTATGTATGTATGTTATTGATTTTAGAGAGGAAGGGAGAGATAGGAACATCAATGATGGGAGCGAATCATTGATTGGCTGCCCCCGACACACCCCACATAAGGGACTGAGTTTGCAATCCAGTCATGTGCCCTGACGGTGAATCAAACCGTGACCTCCAGGTTCTTAGGTTGATGCTCAACCACTGAACACGCCAGCCAGGCTCTTTTTACTGATTGACATAGAATCATAACCCACAAGTACAGTGATCCTGGTTTTAGGCAGTCAGTGCTTTTTTCTGACTGCATGGAACAAAAACTGTTAATTACTTAACTAATCTACTAACAATGTAGCCTGAGCTCTCCTAATCTAAATATCATTTACCCTTAAAAATACCAAGGTCTCTTAGGAAAACCTCTGATTCCTGGCCTGAGAGAGGGAAACCTACAAGATGAGTCTTGTAACATCTTTTTATTCCATACAGCAAGGATGCTATCAATGATCACTAAGACTGTACAAAAATGCTCACTCGTTAACTTACAGTCAGTCTTCTACTGACAGAGAGGAAAAATTTGAAAAATAACTAAAGAAATCACTGCAGTGGGTTGAAATGCGTTAATTATAGTAAAACCATGAGGTCAAAATGGTACAAGAGGAAAAACCTTGATTGACCACCTTTGAAGAATCTTAAGGAACCAACTCATTACTCTGAAAACAGGTAAATAAAAGAAAAGAATCAACCATTTATCATACACTTTCTATATGAACTATATCTCAGGGTAACCAAATAGTGGAGGAAGGGAAATTTCTTCTTGTTGAAACCAATGACTGAAGAAGGTATGACAGAATATAACCATTTTGCAGTTTCTATGAATTAATGGATCTAGGCACTGATTCTCAGTGGCTGCTAACATCACACAAAAAGATAAAACCAGACATTACAAACCACCTAACTGAAGTAGCTGTCAGCATCAGTTAAGAAGAAATCCTTATAAAAATCAAACTGAAATCTGATCTGCCTCTACCAATTCACAGAAAACATAAGAAACAAAGAAATATATAAAACAACACATCAAGGGTGTAATGATCAAAATTCAGATCTTAGGGACCTCTACAGGACAAATAAGAGCTGTTGCCCTAGCTGGTTTGGCTCAGTGGCTAGACTGTTGGCCTGTAGACTGAAGGGTCTTGGGTTCGATTCTGGTCAAGGGTGTATATTCGGGTTGCGAGTTTGATCCCCAGTAGAGGGCATATAGAAGGCAGCCAATCAATGATTCTCTTTCATCATTGATGTTTCTATCTCTTTCTCCCTCTCCCTTCCGCTCTGAAATCAATATATATATATTTTTTTAAGTTGGTTTTATCAACAAACAAATGCAAAAAAAATCAAGGAGAAATAAAGAACCTTTATGTATATCAACATGGGGTTTGCTAAATAAATTATAGTACATTTGTACAAAGAGATAACATTTAGTTTTAAAAAGAATTGAGGAAGTTCTCTATATGCTGATGCCAAAAGATGTTTTGCCCTGGCTGGTGTGGCTCAGTTGGTTGAGCGTTGTTTTTGCATGGAGGGGTCGCTGGTTTGATTCCCAGTCAGGGCACATGCCCAGTTATAAGTTCAATCTCCAGTCTGGGTACATATGAGGGCAAACGATTGCTGTTTCTCTCTCAAATTGATGTTTCTCTCTCTCCTAAAAAAAAAAAAATCTATAAAGACATTTTAAAAAGTTGTCTAAAATACAATTATTGTTTAGATGTTATTGTGACTAGTACTTAATATTGAGGAAAACTCCTAATTTAATACATTAGAAAAGTATTTCAAATCTTATTTTAGAACAATTTCCTGGGTATGGCTAAACAAATCTAAAGTTTCTTAAGCATCTACTGCAGCGGTTCTCAACCTGTGGGTCGAGACCCCTTTGGGGGTCAAACGACCCTTTCACAGGGGTCGCCTAAGACCATCGGAAAACACATATATAATTACATATTGTTTTTGTGATTAATCACTGTGCTTTAATTATGTTCAATTTGTAACAACGAAAATACATCTTGCATATCAGATATTTACATTACGATTCATAACAGTAGCAAAATTACAGTTATGAATTAGCAACGAAAATAAGTTTATGGTTGGGGGTCACCACAACATGAGGAACTGTATTAAAGGGTCGCGGAATTAAGAAGGTTGAGAACCACTGATCTACTGGTTATGGAACTCTAAGGGATACTGATACAGACACCATAAGCGATTGACCAACTATAGCCTCATCAAGGAAGCCACTACTAAGCCATGCATATGACACATAAAGTCATGTATAATGCTGTCAATTTTTAATATATTTTCTTATTCTGAGCTTTGAGCAGCAGCCCTGTTATGTTATTATAATTTAAAATGATAGAATAAAATTTAATGGGAAAATAAATATTGTTTCAAAGTGAATGTTAGTGGTATGCTTTTTGTTTCTACCAGAGAATTAAATATATAAACTTACTGCTTCCTTTGTCTTTAATGCTAACCCTAAAACACTGAAAATTTTTTAATGTTACTGAACATTCATCTATGAACTTGACACTGTGTTCTTCTCTGTGTGACCAGGAACCGTCAATGTTTCACTTTAAGTTTCACTTTAATTGTAGGAACTTGGAATGGAGTACTCTGTTCACTGGGCCTGGGAAGTAAAGGTCTTAGGTCATCATTGAGACCACTCATCGCATTTGTTCTGTTCAGACACTGAGAAAAGTAATTTTCTGCAATGAAATTTATTGCTACCCCAAAGTAACTAACAGTTCTCTTGTCAAGGAAAAATGGATAGAAAATGTTGTATTCCTAACGTACTACCTGTTGCACTGTTTGTGCACCTAAATGTAACAGGGTTCTATACGCTTTCACTTAGGAACATTTGCTGATTTTAATTTGTGCGTATACTTACAACCTATTTTCCCTTTGGACTTAAGAAATGTGCCATTATTCCCTACTTAAAATTGTTATTTTGCCCTCTGGAGGCAGATGGTCCTAGAAAACTCTGCTCTACAAAGAATGGAGATTGTCAATCTCACTATTTGATGACTCCTCCACCCCGCCCCCCCACCCCCAACCCTAGGGAAACACTAATACATACATGGGCATGCCTGGGGTGACAACTGGGAGAGGGCAGCCTTAAATTAGGTAGTACTCTGTGCCAGAGAAGTGTTAGTTTTTAAAAGGACCATAAGATTCTTTCAAATGCTCTCAGCTTGTCACTTACCTTACAGGATTAAAGGTTATTTCACAAGAGGATTGCGAAAGACATTTCCGTAGTGGTGCTAAAGCATCCTACAAGAAGAAATAGACCGAGATGCTAACGAGAGTCACTATCAGGGGCTAGTTTCCAGTTATGCCAGAAATATGATAAAGGCATCCCTTAGTAGTAAGGATGAAAGACTAAATTCTGTGTTCCTTAACCAAGACCAAGTGTCCCCTTTACAATCCATTATCTCTTTCCACAGACTCCCAAGATATACATCTACAGATACTTCCTTGGCCTTCAAATTTCTGAAAATGGACTTTCCCAATAACTGGCACCATCAGGCCTGACTATGTAAATCCAGAAAGAGGTGAAGGAGAGGAGAAAACAAATTATTCATGAGTGATTAGGTCAAATGCTGGGTTTGAACTTCTCTATTTTTTCCCTTCATTGACCCCTGACTCACAGATTGTTAACAGCCACCCGATCCCCAATGTCCCTCTATTGTCTGTTGTACACCCCTTTCCCAGCTTCCTCTCTTCCCTCCCTCCCATTCATTCAGCACCCTTTGCTTCTAGTGGCCTTCCTTGGAAACCCGGTATGATCAGGCAAACGCTGTCCTCTGCAGGACTTTATGTGAAATTGCAACCTTTCTTGGCTTCCTGCCCTTCTCCTGCTTCTTTAATTCTCTTATGAGTTTTTTCTGGTAAAACTTCCTTAATAAATCTCTTGCACATGAAACCTCATGTTAGGGTCTACAACTGGGGAACCTGACCATTTATTCTCCAAATATTTAGAAACAAACATAGAAAAGTTTGTGTTTTGCACGGAAACAATAGCCTGGACAAGTCAAAGCACAAATTGGAAAAAGATGTTTGGTACTTATAACAAAGGGCTAATTCCCTTAATATGTAAAGAGTTCTTAAGCAAATCAATTCAAAGTGACCCAAACCTAACATGGGAAAAGGACATGAACATTAAAATCACAGTAAAGAAAGTATGACTAGCGTAATTTCTCAAAATAAAATAAATTATGATTAAAATGACAACGAGATACCATTTTTAGATTACTTAACGAAGTATGATAATAGAGTATCAGCTTGGTTGGGGGAAATAAAACTCAACTTGTAGAGGAAGTGTTAACTGATACAATCTCTTTGAGAGTTAGCATTATATTTTATACTTTAAAGTGGAAATGGCTTGCCTTTTCAACACTAATTGCTCTTTTTCTCACTCTTCATTTTAAATTCTGTAATGACATTTGCTAGTGTCTGAATGTTTGTGTCCCCTCAAAATCCATAGGTTAAAATTCTAATGCCTGATGTGATGGTATCAGGAGGTGCGGCCATTCAGAGGAACCTTAATGAATGGAATGAATACCTTTCTCTTTGTTTAAATATATTTTTATTGATTTCAGAGAGGAAGGGAGAGGTAGAGAGTGATGGAAACATCAGTGATGAGAATCATTGATCGGTTGCCTCCTGCACACCTACAACTTGGACATGTGCCCTTGACCAGAATCGAACCCCGGACCCTTCAGTCCACAGTCTGACGCTCTATCCACTGAGCCAAACCAGCTAAGGCTGGAATGAATACCTTTCTAACGAGGCCCCAGTGAGCTCCCTAGGCCCTTCCACATGAGAAGGTACAACAAGAAGTCTGCAGCTCAGAAGAGGACCCTCACGGCTGTTTCTAAGTCACCCAGGTTGTGGTCTTTGTTACAGCAGCCCAAGTGGACTAGGACAGCATTTGTCACTCTGAAATTATTCATTTATTTGCTTATTTTCTGTTTCCTAGGATGGAGGCTCCAAAAGAGCAGAGCCTGGTCTATGTGGTGTCATCCATGCCGACACTTCGCATGCAATAAATACTCCATTTACAATGGCTGAGTCAGTAAATTAAGTGGTTGGAACCTGTGGTATGGTTTGAGATGCCCAGCGACTCTAGCACATCTCTTTCATATTGTTCTGCAGTGTCAGAAATTCTCAATTAGGCAATCAGTGAAGACAGTGAGGGAGCCATTGAACAATTATACCATCAAATCTAAATAGAAGTAAATTACCTAAGGAATTGGAGTGAGAGAGAAGTAAATTTTAACAGAGACATGGTTCCAGCAGCGAAGGCCTCTGGGAAATGTTGTATCAACTCTCTGTAGCCCTAGGCTTGGCTGACTACCCAGAATGCTGCCCAACATTAAATGTCACGCCCCCAGGAAAGTGGTCAATGAATGTATAGAGTGTGATCATGCGTGATGTTATCTGTTAACTTAGGAATGTATTGTTCTTCCTGGGGTTCTACCTGACTATCCCCCATGTGGGTTCACTGTAAGCCCCTATAAAACAGAGAAGCTGTCCCAGGCGGGGTTTGGATTCCTCCTTCAGCCACCACTAAGAGCAGCTCCTTTGCCCGTGTATGTAAGTTTCTCCTACTAAAGCTCTTATACTTTGCCTATGTTCCTTGAATTTAGACTTTTGGGGCTTTCCCCCAACATCCAGGTAAGATCAGACTCAGAATCAATTTTAATTGCTTCTCGGCCTTTTGGCTAAGATCAAGTGTAGAATCAGTTTTAATTGATTTCGAACATGTGTATGGCAGACCTCGGTAGTCGTGTGGGGAGACTTACTAGGATTATAGAGATTATAGCCCAGAGAAATCTTAAGATCAAGTACAGAGAACAAAAGGGAATCAAAACCAAAGCAGGCGGAGTACTACTGGTTACCAGAGTGCTTTAAGCGGATAAGAGAAAAAGCAGGGCACAGAGAAAAGTGAAGGCATCAGGACAGATTGAGAAATTAAAAAACAATGGGTTATAACAATAGCCTAGAGCAGTGGTTCTCAACCTGTGGGTCGCAACCCCTTTGGCGGTCGAACAACCCTTTCACAGGGGTCGCCTAAGACCATCCTGCATATCAGATATTTACATGACGATTCATAACAGTAGCAACATGACAGTTGTGAAGTAGCAACAAAAATAATTTTATGGCTGGGTCACAACATGAGGAACTGTATTTAAAGGGCCAGAGGGTTGAGAACCACTGGCCTAGAGAGACTAGCATGCCCCATAGTTGCAGAGGAATGATAGGGAATACGTGGCATTATTTTTGGGTAAAGTGGGGAACATTTGTGGTGCCAGTCAATTTAGGCAGAAATACAACAAATAATGGAGACTCCCCAGTTTTGCCAGTAGTAAGAATATGAAAGGAGGTAGGGTTGGGGTGTGGAACAATCTCTGTCCCTCCTGCTAGTACTCTTGTCAGGTGCCAGTGGGGGCCAGGTGTAGGCGGTCACTGGAAACAGAGTGAGGCAGTTGACTAGAAGTCGAAGACCAGGCCATTAATCATGAAACCTACAATGAGAATAACAGGAAAATTGCCAGGAGGGGCAAGAGCCCCCAGCAGGGCATAATGGAGCACAAGAGTGCCTAACAATTGGGATTTAATGTGTCAATGTGTTATGTTAATACGTTATGTATAAAAGGAAAAAAATTGAACTGTTCATGACTGTTTAACTCTTCCCCCCCTCCCGGGAACTGGCTTTTCAGGTCATTTCACCATAGACATTCACTGTGCTGAGACCACATTTCGCTTGTGGTGACCACATTCCATTATCTCCCCTCTGGGTATGCATAAAGAAGTCTCCACCCAGAAAAAGCCTGCCACAAGTCCTTTAAAAGCCCCTGACTCCTGTCACTAGGGGCTGGAGCCATCCAGGCTCAGCCACCTGGTGTGCGGATGATTGAATAAATTTGCAGTCCCTCACCATTCTGGACTGGTGCGTTCCTCCTTCAGTCACCTAACATTTGGTGCTGAAACCCGGGAGGGTCCCACTGGGATGGGGAGCCATCTCCCCGGCTTCAGTCACCCTGAGTTTGCTACTCAGAGAGCAGTAGGCAGCGGCAGCTCGTCCTGGGCTTACCTCTGAATCCAACTCGGGTGACTCGATTGCCGGCCTCCATCAGGCCTCCCTCTCTCACAAGCCCTCCCGAACTGGGGAAGAGGAGCCATCGTCCTGGCTTCGGTCACCCCGAGTTTGCTACTTGGAGAGCAGTAGGCAGTGGCAGCTCATCCTGGGCTAATCTCCGAATCTTACTCAGGTGACTCGATTGCCGGCCTGGATTAGGCCTCCCTCCCTTAAGGGGTCCCCCACACCCGCCCTGCCAGCCACGGATGACACTGGACCGGGAATCTCTCCTTCTCTATTGCTGACCCTCCGTCCCACACAGGCCAATCTTCTCTAGGTGAGTGATGTTCCACAATTCCCCTCGTCTCGAGTCTTCTGCCCACTCTCTCTCTCTCTGACTTCTCGCAAATCTCTCCTCTCAAAAGTCCTAGCGCTCGGCCAGAAGACTCCTCAGCCATTGAGCTTTGGGTCCTTCTGGATTGGGGACGCCCAGTCCAGAGGGTCACCTCTTGTTTTTTGTGGTGATTTGTTTAGCAGCAGGGATGCCTGTCCTAGCAGTCACCTTTGGATTTGTGGTCTGTCACTTACCCTTCCTCGCTCGTGGGCCACACCACACTTCCTCTGCACACTCTTGGGGGAGATCATGACCAACTGTTTAGCCACAACATAAACTAGATAATAAGTCTCAATGGCCTGAAAACAGCACTTCCAATTTTAACACACTGAGTAATTTACATAATTGCTGTCACTGCAATGGAAAATGGTCAGAGATTCCCTATGTCCAGGCCTTTTTCACCCTTCAGTCCCAATCCTCTCTCTCAGTCCTGCTCTACCCATCAAATCTTTTTCCTTCACACAAAACATCTTACCCCTAACACTTCTGATTCCGAATCTACTTTTGACCCAGGAGACCACTGACCTCCATCCCCTTACACATCCCCTCCCTCACCTGCAGTAGATTCCCAAAACCCAGACCTTCCTAACCAGCAACCACCCTTCCCCGGCCCCTGAGAGCCCAAAGACCAAGAACACAAGCTCCAAAACAGCCTTTTCCCACCTAACACTTGCTCTCGGGCCACCCAAAGACCACCCTCCTCAACAGCCTCTTTTATTCCCATGCCAATTCCACCCCTGAGGGAGGCAGCAGGAACTGAGGGCATAGTCTGAGTCCACGTCCCATTCTCTATGTCCAGCCTCACACAGGTTGAGAAGCATCTCATGTCTTTTTCCACTGATCCAACCACCTTAACTAAGGAATTTGAGTGCGTTACCCAGTCCTATGACCTGACTTGGCGTGACATCTGTGTCCTCCTGTCCTCCTCTACAGAAATTTACCACCTTAGACCCCACTTCCCCAAAGGGAGCCCTTCTTCTGAGCACCCATTTATATCCCAAATAGCCCTCGACACCTACCATAAACTTCAAAAAATAGACAGAGGTCCACAACCCCCTTAAAAAGACCTCGTTAACCTGGCTTCTAAGGTCTTTAATAATAGAGATGAGGAGACACAAATCCACAATCAAAAGTGAGATCAGGCCAAAGCTGAGGCCCAGAAGGAGGCCTCCCAGCTCCTAGCATTGCTCTCATGAACCCCAAATGTAGTGCTAGTCCTCCAACCAAGGGTAAGTCAGGGGCGAAGCCTCCTCTGGGCCCATGCTTCAAATGCAATGAGGAAAGACACTAGGCCAAGTCCTGCTCAAACCCTAGACCCCCCCCCCCCCCCCGGGCCCTGCCCAAGGTGTGGAAGGGAAGGCCACTGGAAATCAGACTGTAGTCTGGCCCTCCAGGTCAGACCTCAGCCAGTCCAGCAAGGCCACCCTCTGGATCCAGTTTGGAGCTCCCAGACCTCCTGGGACTGGCCACTGAAGAAGCTTCCCAGGCCCTAACAGGGCCCCATCACCAGGACAGAACCTCAGGTAATGACTGTGGTGGCAGGTAAGCTGATCTCTTTTTTAAACAGACACTGGGGCCACTTATTCGGCCCTCTCCGAATTCGCTGGGACCCTTGTACACTCCTCAGTCTCTATTATGGGGGTTGACAGATTAGTCTCACAGCCATTAGCCACCTCACCTCTACACTGCATCTTACTAAATACCCCTATTCATTCTTTTCTCATTCTCACTCAGTGCCCGGCCAGGGCTACCATGCATTTCCTGATAAAACCCAGTTGTCCCAAACGATAGTCAACTACCTCAGTTTCACTCACCCCACAAAGCCATGCCATTCCTTGAACTGTAAATGCCTTATCTCCTTAGCTTCTCCATGACTGTCCCTTCTCTGAACAAGAGATTTTCTCCTTTCTCAGGCTCACTGCGTACTCTCACCTCCAGGTTCACAATTTTAGTCTTCTTGCAAAGCTCCTCTATGACATGACATGGCAAAGGGACCCTCTCACTGAGCCTTTAGGTCCCACGGTCAATATTTTCACCCCTTTAATGCTCTGAAAACTGTTCTGACCTCAGCGCCTTTTTACTCCCCCACCCCCACTCCACCTTTCCCAAAGAACAACTTGCTTTACTGCACATGCTTACTTAACAGTCTGGCTATTATCAGAAGCTGAGCTCATTATCTCCCAAACCTTAGCATGTTATCTCTAAGGAAAAATCCGACAGTTTTGAATCTAAATAGCTAGAGGCCTGAGAACAGGCTGTGGGGCCTGCTCCCTCCTCCCCCTGTCTTTTCTCTAGCCTCATATGCCTATACATAATTTTCCAAAGTCTTTATTAACTTAATGACTTTGGAGCATTGCTGGGTTAAATGATAAACGTCTAAATATTTAAAAATAGCATACAATACTGAAACATTGATTGCTAGACACGTATTAATTCGCCTGCTCTTAGTTTTTATTACAGAAGGTCTCTTGCAATTTGTTGATTGTATATTTTCTTGAAAGTACAATCTAAGAAATATTGGCTGTTTACTTTTTGGTTATCATTGAAAAATTAAGGTTTGTAAGAGTGAAGGATTCTAATACATTTAAAAAAAGAAAAGGTCTGTACAAGTTGCTAAAGGTATGGTAGAAAGAAAGAATATCAGAGTAGAAATACTTTTTTTTAATTAAATCTTTATTGTTCAGATTACATTTGTTCCTCTTTTTTCCCCCCATAACTCCCCTCCACCCAGTTCACTCACTCCCTCACTCCCTACCCACTGTCCTCATCCATAGGTGCACGATTTTTGCCCAGTCTCTTCCCGCATCCCTCACACCCCTTTCCCCCCCAAGAATAGTCAGTCCACTCCCCTTCTATGCCCCTGATTCTATTATGATCACCAGTTCATTCTGTTTATCAGATTATTTATTCACTTGATTTTCAGATTCGCTTGTTGATAGATGTGTATTTGTTGTTCAAAATTTGTATCTTTACCTTTTTCTTCTTCTTCCTCTTCTTAAAGGATACCTTTCAGCATTTCAAATAATCCTGGTTTGGTGGTGATGAACTCCTATAGCTTTTCCTTATCTGTGAAGCTCTTTATCTGACCTTCAATTCTGAATGATAGCTTTGCTGGATAAAGTAATCTTGGTTGTAGGTTCTTGGCATTCATCACTTTGAATATTTCTTGCCACTCCCTTCTGGCCTGCATAGTTTTTGTTGAGAAATCAGCTGACAGTCGTATGGGTACTCCCTTGTAGGTAACTGACTGTTTTTCTCTTGCTGCTGTTAAGATTCTCTCTTTGTCTTTTGCTCTTGGCATTTTAATTATGATGTGTCTTGGTGTGGTCCTCTTTGGATTCCTTTTGTTTCGGGTTCTCTGCACTTCCTGGACTTGTAAGTCTATTTCTTTCACCAGGTAGGGGAAGTTTTCTGTCATTATTTCTTCAAATAGGTTTTCAATATCTTGCTCTCTCTCTTCTTCTGGCATCCCTATAATTCGGATGTTGGTGCGCTTGAAGCTGTCCCAGAGGCTCCTTACACTATCTTTGTATTTTCGGATTCTTTTTTCATTTTGCTTTTCTGGTTGGGTGTTTTTTGCTTCTTCGTATTCCAAATCGTTGACTTGATTCTTGCAATCCTCTAGTCTGCTATTGGGAGTCTGTATAGTATTCTTTATTTCAGTCAGTGTATGCTTAATTTCTAGTTGGTTCTTTATCACAACATCGAGGGTCTCATTAGATTTCTTGTAGATCTCATTAAGTTTATCGGCAGTTTCTAGAAAATTATTGAAAGACCTTAAAAGTGTGGTTTTGAACTCTATATCCAGTAGTTTGCTTTCCTCCATTTCTGTCATTTGTGTCCTTTTTCTTTGTCTCTGCATTTTCTGTGCTAAGTGTCCTCTAGGGCCCAGTGGTTCAGCCTCCCCAGTTACCTGAGGAGGACACTCTTGGTGCACCCCCTTGTGGTCTTTGTGCACAGTCTTGTTGTAGTTAAGCCTTGATTGTTGTAGTTATCACTGGGAGGAATTGGCCTCCAGGCCAATTGGCTGTGAGAATCAGCTGTGTCTGCAGTGGGAGAACTTCTGTGCTGGAGACACCTCTCTGGGGCAAGACTTGCTTCAACGGGGCTTTGGTGCTCTCTGAGTCTGCCCCCTGAGTGTGTCCTTTATGTTTCCACGGACCTGCAAACTGGATGGTTCCACTTTGACCTCTGCACTTCCTGGCTCCTAGATCTCTAGGGAGGTGCTAATCTAGCCTTTGCCTGAGGCTATCCAGCAAAAGCCTCCCTGCAGGGCTTGGGCGGGGCAGGTACCATGGGATCAACAGGGTGGGGCTAGCAGTTATGGCTGCTCTCAGTCCTGCCTTCAGAGGCTTTGCTTCTCAATGTCCCGGTAATCGCTGCAGGCCCTTTGGAGAGAAAGCTGCCCTTGAGTTCCGACCGCTGCCAGACAGTCCCGCTTCTCCCGTATGAGTCTGGGTCCCTAGAGACTCTCCCGGAACTGGAGCTCAGAGCCTGAGACAACCGCACCCTCAGCCGCCAGCCAGCTCCGCATGTACCTCCGCACCTTAGTATTTTACTTCCGCACTGCGCCTCCTCTGAGTCTCGGTATGCTTTTCTCTTTCCTTCTAGTTGTAGAATTTCCACTCAGCCAGCCTTCCTGTGGTTCTGGGTGATGTCCGTTCCATCTTTTAGTTGTATTTTTGAAGTGGTTGTGCGAGGCAGCAATCTCCGGTGTTTACCTATGCCGCCATCTTGGTTTCTCCCAGAGTAGAAATACTTAATGGAAGGTCTGAGGAATGGTTATGCATTTTTGAAGGACATAGAAAGAAGGTTTGAAGGCTAATTTGAAAGTGTGAAATTTGTGAAGGTTGGGTATGTAACGAGAAGGAAATGAGAAATGTTGAAAGAAAGAAATAAGTTCTAAAGTTGACTATAATAATAAAAGCATAATATGCTAATTAGACTGGTTGCCCTTCCAGACGAAGCTGGGGCTCCCTGGGTCCTGGGTGACTGCTGGCAGCTGGAGGGAAGCCCAGGTTTTGGGTGCTAGAGGGAAGCTGGTGCCGGCAGTGGGGGGGGGGGGGGTTGGGGGGAGGCGCAAGGAGGGGAGAAAGGCCTACTCTTGCACGAATTTTGTGCATTGGGCCTCTAGTTTACAAGAATTGTAAAAGGGCCATTTTACTCTGAGCAAGAAAGCTTGAGGTTTCAGTCTCCAAGCCTGGCAGAACAAGGTTGCTGGATACTTCTTAAGCTAAACCAGAATATTCAAACAGTGAAATTTTAAGACAGGAGTGTACATAATGCCTCAGACCCCCACCTAGCCTGCTCTTCAGATTGGCTTGGGGGGAGGGTTGGCATCTGTACTTCATGGGTCAAATGTATAGGTTTGCTTATTACTTGATAAGTTAGTTTTTCACAATATAATCAAGGTCTCATATAAACTCATTCTTATGAGAAGCCAATATTTTATGAGCAACTTGTTTTAGTAAAGTCCAAAGTAAAATTTGCATATATATGCAAATGAGCACTAGCCAAAAGGAATGCTGTTTAGAAGTAAATTTAAGCTTAAAAAGAAGGAATTAAAAAATCTCTTCCACTACTACTTATAGAATAAACTAAAAGTTATTATTCAAGCATTAAATCTCACCATTAATGAGACACCATAAGTAAAAAGAAAGTTACTTTTACTTGAGATATATGCATTGCAGTATTGGCCAGCATGTCTCTCTCCTACCTGTTTTTTCTGGAAAGCAACCAAGTTGGTTGTTCTGTTTGAAAGAAAAGTAAAAGTCTCTAGCATAGCAGTTTAAAGTTTAAAAGTAAAAACAGCAAGGGTTAAGGTTCAGTAAAAATAAGAAGTTAAGCCAGTGAGTGGGAGATTATAACCTCAGGAAATTTTAAATACTAAATTTGGCTGATCTGAGTGCAGTGGTATCTTACAACTAATTGATCACAGCCAGTCTGTCTTACTTCTAATCCAACCCTCCAGGTCCCCGGCTTCAACTACTCCTTTCCTTCCCTTTCTCTTTTCCCTTGAATAACATCCTAGTCTAGCCTTCCTGCCCACTTTCACTGCAATAAAATCTCAAACCACTCATCTGTCACCCCTAGTTGGTAGTGCCATGGTGACTACTCTCTCAGCTTGGAGCCTGGAACCGGGAAAGGGAATCTCATACCCTTTAGTCTACTTCTTCTCCTTACACCTTTCAGCTTGTCTCCACAATCATGGATTTTTCTTCCTCTGTGGGGAAAACACATACATCTGTCTCCCCATCAGTTGGACAGGAACCTGTATACCCAATATAGATGTAGCCGCTGATAATCAGTCTTTACCTGTCCTCGTAACCCATCATATCTGACACACAAGAGGAGTCCAGGTAATCCCTCTCCTAATAACCCTGGGCATCACAGCAGGGGTTGGAACTGCCACAGGGAGCTTAACCACTGCTCTACCTATTTGGAAACCCAGTCTCAGGACCTACAAGAAGCCTCTGGATGCCCAGCAAGAGGCAAAACTGGGAAAACAAGAACCTCACCCCCAGGGGAACCCATTGACCTCTTTCATATCACCAGTCCGGCAACTGAGACCTCTAATCTTTCCCCCCCAAAGATAACATCTAGGTCTCAGTTGTATTTTAGCTCCAGACCCAGAAAAGCAGCAAAACTAGGCAAGTGACGCTGTGGCAGCCTCAGGACCAGCTTTCACCTCCCAAGTCACTCAACAGGTCCACTTCCGAGCCGTCACCAACCAGCCTCTTGGGGAAATCAGGCTGCTGCACCCCTCGTCCAGCCACTAACATCAAAGTCCGTTCCCCTGTGATCTTGACATCCCACCTCAGTCCCTATTCCATGAAACAAAAAGGCTGGAATGTTAGGTTTGATGGAGCGATTGAGTTGATACCGCTCCCCCGGGAACTGGCTTTTCAGATCATTTCACCATGGACATTCCCTTTGCTGAGATCGTATTTCACTTGCGGTGACCATATTCCATTATCTCCCCACCGGGTAGGCATAAAGAAGTCTCTGCCCAGAAAAAAGCCCGCCACAAGTCCTTTAAAAGCCGCTGACTCCTGTCACTGGGGGCTGGAGCCATCCAGGCTCAGCCACCTGGTGTGCGGATGATCAATAAATTCGTAGTAATCCCTCATGTGTTCCTCCTTCAGCAACCTAACAGGCTAGGCTCAAGCGAGTACCTTTTGTCCACTGTTTCCTCAGTGTATCTTATATCACTAAAATATGTGGGTTCAGTAATTTGAACCCCGACTTTATCCATCATCCCCATTGTACTTTTTAAGGGAGTTATTAAGAAGTCTATTCTTCAATTAATCACTGTTGGTAAAGTTAGAAGGTGTCAGGGAGGTAGATGACGAGGTCAGGTGCATTCAAGGTGGTGGGGCCAGGTGGACTATAAGAGGTCAATTGGAGAAAAAGGGGGACATACAGTATGTAATACTTTCAACAATAAAGATTTTAAAAAAGGAAGGCATCAAGGAGGAAGAAATTTTACACTACCTTCTTAGTAGTGTAGACCATCTTCTGGACGGTCTAAGAATTAAATTGACACATCTAACTACACAGGTACATACTGAGGCTGGATAAGAATTCGGGGCCCATTGGCAAATCGGGAGATGGGGCTGATAGCTGTCTTGAGCTAAGGAGAAGGGCACAGTGGTTTAGGACTTCAAAGTGGAGGAAGGCACTTGACATGGAGATAGACATGAAGATAACAGATGTTTGGGAGCACAGGTTACCTGGGCCACACAGAGACAATGGCCCCCAAGGACACTCCCATCTCTAGACCCTGCAGAGTGTCTGTCCCTCACCACACCTGGCCCAGATTCTTTGTAGATCCCCTATGACTGTTCTGTTCTAGAACACGCCCGTTATTCTTTTAGGCAACAAAGGGGGAAGTAACAAGAAACACTTTCCAAGTTTTCTGTTTCTTAAAAACACTCAACCTAAATTAATCCTCGTGCCAGAGAGACACATTTTGGGGTGGCACATCTTGCTCCCCTACAGTTCCACCATCTCATTGAACCAGTGAGTCCTGACCATTGGTCAGGGCAGTTCATTTCTTTTCAGGAGGTGGTGATATAGGTGGGGTTCCAAGGTCAGGCCTTTATTATATAAGCAAGCAGCCAGGTATTCAATAAGAGGCATTTCTATGGAAACAGAAGATAGACAAAGGTCAGTGTCAGGAGCAAAGTATAAACCAGTTTCTGGGTCTTGGTGGTAGCCAGTCAAGAAGTTTTCTTGATATTAGAATTGAAGCAACCTTTGCAGTTTGGAATGTCTCCTATGATGTCATTGGGTATTCAGGTAAACTTTCTGAATGGCTTACACGATAGGCATGAAGGTCGTCTAAGCATGCGCTACTGCGGTGATTGATCTCTTTTAAGATTGTATCAGGTTGTTCAGCTTCAGTGTGTAAGGCTTCAGAGAAAGGGCAGCCTTAGTTCTCAATGATTCCAAGACAAAAGTAGGAGAAAAATTGGAAACATCAGTTGGATAGTTGTAGCCAGATATTTGAGGAATATAGAAGAATTTAAGTTCCAGTCCAGTTTACAGGTTGGAAACAAAAACTTAAAGACAATGAACAGAACTTGAATTTAATCCACAAAGGAGTATTATATTTTCTATAAAAACATAATTTTCTTTCTCTCTAATATCGTCCTAATTTTTAATCAAATATAGCCACATTAAGACTAATTTATTTGTAAAACAAGTTTAACTTCAAAAACCTTGCCCTGATTATATCCCTGCAGCAAGAATAGCAATTGGTCAGATAGGCTCTTATATTTATTTATCCTATATAATAAAAGCCTAATGTGCAAATCAACGGAATGGCAGAATGACCGATGGAATGACTGGTCACTATGATGCACACTGACCACCAGGGGGCAGATGCTCAATGCAGGAGCTGCCCCAGTCTGCAGGCCCCAAGCCAGCCAAGGTGGGTGCCAGTGGCTCCCCCGCCCCCGATTGCCCTGCTGGTCGCCCCACAGAGGGAGGTGACCAGCGGCATCAGTGGGGTGATCAGGGGGCAGGGCTGGCTGGCGAGAGGGCGGCGCTGCCCCCCCCAATCGCCCTGCCAGTTTCCTCCAAGGCAGATGCCAGTGGGGTCCCCTCATCATCTTGTCGGTTGCCCCGCAGATTGGCCCTGATCACCGGCAAGGCCTAGGAACCCTACCCATGCAAGATTCCCTGCACAGGGCCTCTAGTTTTTAAATATATTTAATTGATTTCAGAGCAGAAGGTAGAGAGAGAGATAGAAACATTAATGATGAGAATCATTGATCAGCTGCCACTTGCACACCCCCCGCTG
The DNA here is from genome assembly GCF_963259705.1 of Myotis daubentonii. NCBI lineage: Eukaryota > Metazoa > Chordata > Mammalia > Chiroptera > Vespertilionidae > Myotis > Myotis daubentonii. The sequence goes on from NC_081849.1 coordinate 18,974,506, forward strand.
GGGCTGGAGCCTGCACCCAGGGCATATGCCCTGACTGGGAATTGAACCATGACCTCCTGGTTCATAGGTTGAAGCTCAACCACTGAGCCACACCAGCTAGGCCAGATAGGCTCTTTTAAATCATCTTTCTAAAAACTTTTCATAAGGAATCTCCAGGTTGGACTTTTAACAGCCTCTATATGTTAAGAAGCCAAGCCAAATATTTGCCATCAGACTTCACCTGGAAGACTTTTAGAGATGGGTAAGTTCCTCTCTCCTCCAGGTCCCCAAAATATCCTGAGGTTTTTGTGCCTGCAAGGGAGTGACCTTCCTTACTGACCTGGTAATGCTGCTGGAAACCCTGTAAGCCATGTACCAGGCTGATTAAAAAAATATACATACATATATGTATATATATATGTATACACACACACACACACATATATATATATATAAAGATACATGTTATATATATATATATACATATATATATATATGACATGTATCTTTATATATAAAATTGATTTCAGAGAAGAAGGGAGAGGGAGAGCGAAACATCAATAATGAGAGAGAATCATTGATCTGATGCCTCCTGCACATCCCCTACTGGGGATGGAACCCGAAACCTGGGCATGTGCCCTTGACCGGAATCAAACCCAGAACCCTTCAGTCTGCAGTCAATGCTCTGTCTACTGAGCCAAACCAGCCAGGGCCAGGCTGATGTTTTCCAAGGTCACTTTATTAGCATCCATAAAGTTAGTGTTTGTTCCGTGAAATTGTCTGGTCATACCTGAGTCTATGCATGTGTCTCTCAAACATGATATTCCAGTCAAAGGCTAGTAATATAGACACTGTTTCTAATTCTCCTATTAAAAGTGGAACATATTCTTAGCAAACTTATATGAATAACTATATTGAAATGAAAATAGGAATCCTTACTAAAAGTTTTAAAATTCTGTATAAATCAGGTAGGGAGACAAAGATACATGTTTTAGGTCTGCTTACAAACTCAATTAACCAAATTGCTCTAGGTATAGCAAGTTTAGGAGAAAGAAAATATCCTTATAACTGGACAAGAAAAAAAATGAAAGAACCACTAATATTTCAAATAAAAAGTGAAAAAAAATGTCACCACCTTCATTAATTCATTTAGTCCCATATAATTATTTAATTTAGAATTTGATTTTGGGGCAGTTTGTCGGAAATATCAAAGAGGTTCCTAAACACTTGGTCAAATAGGATCATAAGTTATTGTGAAACAATAATTACCCATTTAACCATGGTGACAGTTAAAAACTTCACAAACAAATAATAGAACATTAAACAGTTGTAAACGAAACTTAGCTTTTTAAATATTAAAAACTGATGAAGACACAAAATTTTGCTTTCTAGGAAAACAACTTTAAAATATAAAGAAAAACCTGTTACAATCTATTATCAAAAGTGGATGGAAGTCCAGGAAAATTTGTCGTTTTAGCAGATAAAAGAAAATTAAGCTTTACTTTTTCATAAGTACACCATTGGTATGAACACTTATTTTTTAAAACCCTTGTAATGATAAATTCAACTTTCACAGCTTGATTAAACAAGGCAAAGTTCTCATTTTCTCTCTTTCCATTCTGAGACAACCAAGAAAAAATTACTTCCCCCCTTTAAAAATGCATTTCCATTCCTCATTCCATCCCCCCCTCCACCCCCTCACCCCGCCCCACAAACATATCTTACTTTCCTTGTATACAGAGTTGTTTCCCTTATTCACTTTTAGCAACTTTAATCACATATATTAATTATAATTTTTAATCCTTAGGAAACTTAACTAAGAGGTAAACCATGAGCTGTCTGTACATTATATTTTGTGGCTTGGCAAACTTGTAAATTTTCACAATATCTAAAATTATATGCCCTTTTTGATCTTTTATTGTAATATAGGTGTTGTTTATTAACTGATTCAAAATTATATTTAGTTCCTCTGTAATAGAAAGCCAAAAGTAGATAGATCCTACTTTCAGTAATTAATGTTGCATTATTTTATTCAAAAATGATGTAGATATTCAATAAATTCCCATCATTTAACTCAACTTAGCGAAAGTCTAGCTTCATGTTACCAAAAGACTTTGGAAGCTACTTTTAAGTACATGTACCATAAAATATCATTATACCTTAACATTATCTTGTTTATTTACTTCTTAACAATTATATATACATTATTTATGAAAATTTTATCACACCAAGGTATTTTTCTTGCCAACAAATATTATAAACAGAGATAATATGAACTTATTTGACTTATAGTAAACCTAGGTAGTATAAAATATTGTATTAAATGTGGATAACTCTAAAGACATGCCTGTTTTAATTAAACCAATAAACCCAAACAAGCTTTAGTGCCAAATATTTTCCAGATCAGCTCGGGAACCTGAAACTTTTTTGGGTTAGTTTTTATTATGTTTCTTAATTAACATAAGTGATTAATTTTAAGCCAATTAAATAGCACTCTTTATAAATTAATTTTGGCAATACCACTCAGAAGTAGAAGATATTATGCATTTATGATACACATATGTATACATATACATATATACAGAGTTTTTTTTTTATTGCTTAAAGTATTACAAAGGGTATTACATATGTGTCCTTTTTTTCCCCCGCCCTTGACAGTCCCCTAGCCTCCCCTATCCCCCAGTGTCTTATGTCCATTGGTTATGCTTATATGCATGCATACAAGTCCTTAGGTTGACCTCTTACCCCCCTCCCTCCTGCCCCCCAACCCTCCCCGGCCTTCCCGCTGTAGTTTGACAATCTGTTTGAGGCAGCTCTGCCTCTGTATCTATTATTGTTCAAAAGTTTATAATGGTCTCTATTATCCATGAATGAGTGAGATCATGTGGTATTTTTCCTTCATTGACTGGCTTATTTCACTTAGCATAATGCTCTCCAGTTCCATCCATGCCATTGCAAATGGTAAGAGTTCCTTCCTTTTTAGAGCAGCATAGTATTCCATCATGTAGATGTACCACAGTTTTCTAATCCATTCATCTACTGATGGGCACTTAGGCTGTTTCCAAATCTTAGCTATGGTGAATTGTGCTGCTATGAACATAGGGGTGCATATATCCTTTCTGATTGGTGTTTCTGGTTTCTTGGGATATATTCCCAGAAGTGGGATCACAGTGTCAAATGGGAGTTCCATTTTCAGTTTTTTAAGGAAACTCCATACTGTCTTCCATAGTGGCTGCACCAGTCTGCATTCCCACCAGCAGTGCACAAGTGTTCCTTTTTCTCCACATCCTCTCCAGCACTTGTCGTTTGTTGATTTGTTGATGATAGCCAGTCTGACAGGTGTGAGATGGTACCTCATTGCTGTTTTGATTTGCATCTCTCGGATGATTAGTGACTTTGAGCATGTTTTCATATGTCTGTTGGCTTTCTGAATGTCCTCTTTTGAAAGGTGTCTATCTAGGTCCTTTGCCAATTTTTTGATTGGATTGTTTAACTTCCTTTTGTTAAGTTGCATGAGTTCCCTATACATTTTGGAGATTAGGCCCTTATCAGATATGACATTGGCAAATATGTTTTCCCACACAGTGGGTTTTCTCATTGTTTTGTTGATGGTTTCTTTTGCTGTGCAGAAGCTTTTTATTTTGATGTAGTCCCATTTGTTCATTTTTTCTTTAGTTTCAAGTGCCCTAGGAGCTGTATCAGTGAAGAAATTGCTTTGGCATATGTCTGAGATTTTGTTGCCTTTGGATTCTTCTAGAATTTTTATGGTTTCCTGTCGTACATTTAAGTCCTTTATCCATTTTGAGTTTATTTTTGTGTATGGTGTAAGTTCGTGGTCTAGTTTCATTTTCTTGCATATATCTGTCCAATTTTCCCAACACCATTTATTGAAGAGACTATCTTGGCTCCATTGTATGTTCTTGCCTCCTTTGTCAAATATTAATTGAGCATATTGGTTTGGGCCGATTTCTGGACTCTCTATTCTATTCCACTGATCTATATGCCTGTTCTTGTGCCAGTACCAGGCAGTTTTGAGAACAGTGGCTTTGTAATACATCTTGATATCAGGTATTGAGATCCCACCTACTTTGTTCTTTTTCAGGATCGCTGCAGCTATTCCGGGTCTTTTTTTATTCCAGATGAATTTTTGGAGAGTTCGTTCTAGATCTCTGAAGTATGCCATTGGTATTTTAATGGGAAGTGCATTGAATTTATAGATTGCTTTGGGTAGTATGGACATTTTAATGATGTTGATTCTACCAATCCATGAACATGGTATGTTCTTCCATCTGTTTGTCTTCTTCTATATCTTTTTTCAACGTCCTGTAGTTTTCTGAGTAGAGGTCTTTAACCTCTTTAGTTAAGTTTATTCCTAGGTAGCTTAATTTTTTTGGTGCGATGGTAAATGGGATTGTTTTTATAATCTCTCTTTCTGAAAGTTCACTATTGGTGTATAGAAATGCCTCAGATTTCTTGGGGTTAATTTTGTATCCTGCTACATTGCCAAATTCATGTATTAAGTCTAGTAGCTTTTTGATGGAGTCTCTAGGGTTTTGTATGTTATATACAGAGTTTTTAACATTTGTTTAAAATTTTTAGTTATGAGATAGGTACAATGATGCAAAACTCATTAGTTTATAAGGAACTGTTTGAATAGGTTAAGTTTCTCAACTGAGATGGCTACAGTTTTTTACTATTTGTGGAGAAGGTGCTTAATATTTCTACTTGTCCTTGACAAACAATTTTAAGGGAGCTGCAGGGTAAATTTAGGCTAGGGAGCCTTTCGGCTATACTTTTATTTATTTTTATTTTTTTGTTAATCCTTGACTGAGTATATTTTGTTCATTGAATTTTTAGAGAGAGTGGAAGAAAGGGAGGGAAGGAGAGAGAGAGAGAGAAACATTGATGTGAGAGACACATTGATTGGTTGCCTCCCACATGCACTGACTAGGGCTGGGATTGAACCTACAACCCAGGGGTCTGCCCTTGACCAGAAATTTAACCCGCTACCCTTGGTGCCAGGGCCGATACTCTACATTAAGAAACACAGGCCAGGGCTGTAATTTGTACTTTTTAAAAAAGCCCTTCTCCCTCCCCCCCCTCCCCCTTCTTAGATTTCAAGTTCTAGTAATTGAATTAGCTGGGCTCAGTCTTAGGCAACTGTGGGCTGTGTTTATATAACCTGATTTTGTAGAGATTTACAAGACAAAAACAGTTGCTTCTGTTAGCCCTTGAACATTGGCTTCCAGTTGATCTATTTCCTCATTCCTTGGGGACTGATGAAGAAATGGGGCAGTTTCTGAAAGGGGTTCTTTATGTTAGATTTTTGCTTTAAGTCTTATTTCTCTTCTTTCATCTTAGGCTTGCTGTTATACTTTTTTATATGAGAGCCCTCTAATTCTTTTTTCCTCTCAAGCATAGTCAATTCAAAAAAGATCCACTATCTGGCCACTGATAAGCAGGATCTATTAACCAATAATCCTCTTCATGGCTTAACAAAGGGCACAAGAAGCATCCAACATGAGATTTGGGGGGGGAGGGGGGGGGAAGCAGCCCTCACAAGATCCAGAGCTAGCCTAAGAAAACAGAGACCTTTGTTGTCCTAGGCGGAGACAATGAAAGTTGACTGTATAAGGTTGGCCCCTTAAACTGAGACACCTTATAATAAATTATCCTGTTAGCTGGCACGACTGGACAAAGACATAAATCAATGCCAGTCACAGGCCCAGCTTCTTACCTGTGCTTCTGATCAACTGGCTACAGTTGCTCAGAACCTCAGCCTCTTTGACTGGCTGCAAAATGCACATTGATATGTGGACCTTCTGGATGGCACAGTATTCTTACTGACCAAAAAGCCCAGCTCTCAAGACAGAGAACACCACAAACGAAATGAGAGACAAAAAACAGTGACCACTTGTGGGAGAAAATGGATCCATAAAGCAAAGAGTCCCCTGCCAAATTTACCAGTCACTAACACCCAAAGATATAGTTTCATAGGTATGTTATCAGGCTAATTAAAATTTAGAAAGACAGAAAAACGATTCTCAACAGGTTAGCTTCCAATGGACCATGCAGGCAGAGATCTGGGAGGCTGGCATGGTAAGAACTCTTACTTCCTATCAGCTTTCTGGGTCAGATATACCAGGGTCTCTCAGTTGCAGCAACCCCAAAGTGCAACAACGGGCCATATGTTGAGTGCCAAGTGATGGAAAGAAAGGTTCCTCTACTTTTTCTGGCTAATTCTTAGACCATCCAGAACCTTCTTCTGGATGGTCTAAGAATTAAATTGACACGAGACAGCTTAACAGGAGAAAATAACCAAATCTAACTACACAGGTACATACTGAGGCTCGATAAGAATACGGGGCCCATTGGCAAATCGGGCAGATGGGGCCGATAGCTGTCTTGAGCTAAGGAGAAGGGCACAGTGGTTTAGGACTTCAAAGTGGAGGAAGGCACTTGACATGGAGATAGACATGAAGATAACAGATGTTTGGGAGCACAGGTTACCTGGGCCACACAGAGACAATGGCCCCCAAGGACACTCCCATCTCTAGACCCTGCAGAGTGTCTGTCCCTCACCACACCTGGCCCAGATTCTTTGTAGATCCCCTATGACTGTTCTGTTCTAGAACACGCCCATTATTCTTTTAGGCAACAAAGGGGGAAGTAACAAGAAACACTTTCCAAGTTTTCTGTTTCTTAAAAACACTCAACCTAAATTAATCCTCGTGCCAGAGAGACACATTTTGGGGTGGCACATCTTGCTCCCCTACAGTTCCACCATCTCATTGAACCAGTGAGTCCTGACCATTGGTCAGGGCAGTTCATTTCTTTTCAGGAGGTGGTGACATGGGTGGGGTTCCAAGGTCAGGCCTTTATTATATAAGCAAGCAGCCAGGTATTCATTAAGCGGCATTTCTATGGAAACAGAAGATAGACCAAGGCCAGTGTCAGGAGCAAAGTATAAACCAGTTTCTGGGTCTTGGTGGTAGCCAGTCAAGAAGTTTTCTTGATATTAGAATTGAAGCAATCTTTGCAGCTTTGAAAGTCTCCTGTGGTGTCATTGGGTATCCAGGTAAACTTTCTGAATGGCTTACACAACAGGCATGAAGGGTGTCTAAGCATGAGCTACTGTGGTGATTGATCTCTCTTAAGATTGTATCAGGTTGTTCAGCTTCAGTGTGTAAGGCAAATTGGAAACATCAGTTGGATAGTTGTAGCCATATATTTGAGGAATATAGAAGAATTCAAGGTCCAGTTCAGTTTACAGGTTGGAAAACAAAACCCCAAAGATGATGAACAGAACTTGAATTTAATCCACAAGGGAGTATTATATTTTCTACAGAAACATAATTTTCTTTCTAATATCACCCTAATTTTTAAATCAAATATAGCCACATTAAGAGTAATTTAGCCCAGGGGGTGTGGCTCAGTGGTTGAGCATCGACCTTTGAACCAGGAGGTCACAGTTGGATTCCTGGTTAGGGCACATCCCCAGTGTGGGGGGTGCAGGAAGCAGCCGATTAATGATTCTCTCTCATCATTGATGTTTCTGTCTCTTCCTCTCCCTTCCTCTCTGAAATCAATAAAAAAATTATTATATAGTAATTTATTTGTAAAACAGTCCAATATCAAAAACCTTGCCCTGACTATATCACTGTAGCAAGAATAGCAATTGGTCAGATAGGCTCTTTTAAATCTTCTTTGTACAAACTTTTCATAAGGAGTCTGCAGATTGTACTTTAAATAGCCTCTAGACCAGTGGTTCTCAACTTTCCTAATGCTGCAACCCTTTAATACAGTTCCTCATGTTGTGGTGACCCCCAACCATAAAATTATCTTTGTTGCTACTTCATAACTATAATTTTGCTCCTGTTATGAATGTAATGTAAATACCTGATATGCAGGATGTATTTTCATTGTCACAAATTGAACATAATTACAGCATAGTGATTAATCACAAAAACAATATGTAATTATATATGTGTTTTCCGATGGTCTTAGGCGACCCCTGTGAAAGGGTCGTTCGACCCCCAAAGGGGTCGCGACCCACAAGTTGAGAACCGCTGAACTAGAAGCACCTGATTTCCCTCCATGCCTCCTGATCTATGGTAAACGGGCGATTCAATTGTAAATGCAACTTTTACTGCATTCTTACAATTTGAAGTGAATTTTTCTTCTTCCTATCTTCCCTTCTTCACTGACCACATTCTTTAAAGGAGACTTAGACTACTGCTATTACACCAAAACTTCTCTAAGAATATCATATCTATGGCAAATATTTTGTTGGTGTTCTTGGACTAGGATTTCACAATCCCTAAATTTTTCTAGAGAGACTTTTTTTTTTTTAATTTTATTGATTTTTTTACAGAGAGGAAGGGAGAGAAATAGAGAGTCAGAAACATCAATGAGAGAGAGAAACATTGATCAGCTTCCTCCTGCACATCCCCTACTGGGGATGTGCCTGCAACCCAGGTACATGCCCTTGACCAGAATCGAACCTGGGACCCTTGAGTCCGCAGGCCAACGCTCTATCCACTGAGCCAAACCGGTTTCGGCTAGAGAGACCTTTAATCTAATTACAGATTGGCTTTTATGGTGCTATAGGTTAAAAACAACCCTCTCCACACCTTATGACAGCTGTCTCTCATAATTTGGAGTAAATGCGAATGAACCGTAATAAGCAAGATTTAATAATGTAGGTGGTCCAGGGGAAGTGACACTGCACTTCAGATTTACAGAGCTTCCTAGCCAGCACTGCACGCCTCATCCCAGCATCCCTGGGAGTGAAATTGATTTAGGTATTACCAATGTATTTTTAGAGTTAAGTGATACCTGAAGATTATATAATTTTAATCCTTCAGCTTTCACTTAATACAGCTAAAAACAGAAATAAAGCCTCAACCCTTTTCTAAACCTGAGCTCCTAACCCTTTTGCCAGGAGTTGGAGCCATGAAGTGGAAGATTCTGTTAAGATAGAAAAAGGTTAAAAATCAATGTAAAAAGAGCGGGGGGGGGGGGGGGAGAAACTGTAAAGGGTGACACCAATGAATATTTCTAGTACTGCTATGGGGCACTAGTATTGGACTGTATGCACCATTAGCTAAAGAAAGGGCAGCAGTTGGGGGCAGTTCTGAGAAAATAAGAATATATTAGATTATGTTACCTTTATAGTCCCTGATAATTTGTAACTTTTAAAATGCATCTTACTGGTGTGGCTCAGTGGTTGAGCAATGACCTATGAACCAGGAGGTCACGGTTTGATTCCTGGTCAAGGCACATGTCCAAGTTGCAGGCTTGATCCCCACTGTGAGGCGTGCAGAAGGCAGCTGATCAATGATTCTTTCGTGTCATTGATGTTTCTATCTCTCTCTCCTTCTCCCTTCCTCTCTGAAATCAATAAAACAACAACAACACATCTTACCTTCCATAGAACAATGTAAGGTCAAAAGTAACTATTGTTACTTAAAGTTGATAGTTGTCACCTCTTCAATTTTTTTTTAATGGGTAGCATAAGATAAATTGGATTTTTCTAATAGTTGAACTTGTGCTTTAAGAGAATGATTGAAACTGGGGAAAAGGAAGAAATTATTTGATGAAAGGATTAATGATGAATAGATAGATTCACTCATTCACCAGTTCAATTAAGTACTCAGGTACTAGGCACAGTCCTGGAAATTAGGGACACAGTGGTGACCTTACAGTCTAACAAAGGAGACAGACATTTCAAATTGGAAAGCAAACTGTCTCACCTGTCAGAATAGCTACCATCAACAAATGATTAAAAAATGACAAGTGCTCGTGAGGATGTGGAGAAAAGGGAACCCTAGTACACTGCTGGTGGGAATGCAGACTGGTGCAGCCACTATGAAACAGTTTGGAGTTTCCTCAAAAAATTAAACCTGGAACTGCCATTTGACCCAGTGATCCCACTTCTAGGAATATATCCTAAGAAACCTGAAATACCAATCAGAAAGAATTTATACACCCCTATGTTCATAGCAGCACATTTACAATAGCTAAGATCTGGAACAGCCCAATTGCCTATCAGTAGATGAGTGGATACAAAAGCTGTGGTCCATTTACACCATGGAATACTATGCAGATATAAAAAAGAAGAATCTCTTACCCTTTGAGACAGGATAGAGGGACCTCGAGAGTATCATACTAAGTGAAATAAGTCAGTCAGAGAAAGACAAGTATCACGTGATCTCACTCATATATGAAATCTAATTAACAAAATAAACTGATGAACAAAGTGGATCCAGAGACATGGAAGCATGGAACAGAGTGTGGAATCTCAGAGGGAAGGTGGGGGAGGGTGGGTGGGTGAGAGGTAACCAACCAAAGACCTCTTATGTATATATGCACAACCCATGGTCAGTCAGGTGGTGAGGGCCTGGGGCAGGGGGCGGGGGCAGGGGTGAGCTGGAGGGGGCCGATGGGGGAAAAGGGGACATATGTAATACTTTCAACAATAAAGATTTTAACAAAATGATTCCATAAAAAAAGAAAAAAGAAAGCAAACTGGGAGTGGTGTTAAGTAATAAGTGCAATTTTTGTGAGGGCCTTGATACATTTAAAGTAGCCTTGGTGGCAGTCAGAGATTAACACCTCCACAGTCTGAGCCGTTGGGCAAGGCTGTCCAGTAGAACAGTCTCTGAGAGACGTCTCTCTGGGCTCAGAAAGGAGGCTAAAAAGTGTCCAAAGCAAAGAGGGTTACACCAGAGGTGCAAGGTAGGGTCCGCAGAATGAGATACTTACTCCTTCTGCCCATAAGAACCTGTAACCACATAACCCTTCTTCTTCAAAGAAATAGGACTTTCATGTGAATAATAAACGATTTGGGTTGTATTTTCCTTTAGATCCTGGCTAAAAATTGACCTAGACTGAGTCGCCGTTCATTCCTCAGAAGTGGAGGAAGAGATGAATATGCTGGGGAAATACTTGGTTGCTTGAGACTTCAGCCAGAGTTTTGCTTTCACAAAATGTGCATTCCCAAGCTCAACCACAGAACAAAGCTTTTTAGAAAGATAACTCACAAATCACTTAAAGCTGATGAGATTTTTGAACCAGTTCTCTATCCTAAAGAAGAAAAAAACAACAGTCTGCATCCTAGGTGGTCATTTAAAAGCCAGGTATCTCAAGTAATAAGAGCAAATATACCTGTTGCATGTTCTTATGAAGCTGAGCTCATATAGTTTTCTTTAGTGGCATTTATCTTCAGCATTATTAAATGTGCTTAGTTATGTTGGTGCCATTTGGGTCCCTATCACCTTTGGACAAAAGTAATTTATGAATTACTGGTTTGGCTCAGTGGACGGAGCACTGCCCTGCAGACTAAAGGGTCCCGAGTTCAATTCTGGTCAAGGGCACATACCATGGCTGTGGGCTTGATCCCCAGTAGGGGGTGTGTAGGAGGCACCCGATCAATGATTCTCTCTCATCTTTGATGTTTCTCTCTCTCCCTCACCCTTCCTCTCTGAACTCAATTAAAATATATTTCTTTAAAAAGTAATTTATGAACAGATAGGTGTTTTCTGTTTGTGTTAGACTACAGTGGCCATTTGTATCCTTGATATAATCCCCTATGTAGAAGAAGTAATTATGATATTGATAATTCAAACAAAAGTCATCTGACTGGTCAAAGGAAGAGAAACACTGGTTATTGCTAATAGAACAGGTGCAAACCCATTTATCTTATGATAGTTCACTGATAGATGTCTTAATACAAATGGCTTCTGTGACTTTGCCATTATTTTTATTTTCAAAAAAGTTTTTACTTACGCCAGATATAAGTCTTACTCTTCTTGATTTTTTGAAAGTATATATATAAAATTTGTCCCTAATATATATAAAGAGAAAGTGAGGCCAAAGCTTTAAGGTTGATCTAATGTCTTATATAAATTTACTGATAGTTAATATACCTCTTGACAGACACATGCATATATTTATGCTGTATATAGTTTATCAGGTATCCAAATTCTATAAATAGATACTAAAATAATAATATCTTTGATTGCTAAATTTGGGTAATTGGAACACGTGCTATAAAGGGATTTCTTCTCCAGTGGAATTTTGTTGAAACCACATCATCAAAATGGTTTCTTGTTGAGACAAGAAAATTTCCTCACATTGAGTGGGAGGACATTAAAGACAAAATTGACCATGTAAAATTCTGTAGGGGAGGTGATTTTGTGACTGGGCTTGAGAATTAAACTGACCAAAGGGAGATTTAACAGAAGAAAAGCATAAAAATTTTTATTTGGTGTTAATATTTTTATGTGGCTTGGGAGACTTTATGGAAAAGAAATGAAATACCAAGCATAGGGCCTGAGAGCTTATATATCATTTAAAGAAAGAATGATAAATTGTGCAGGTGTGGCAAGACAAAGGGAAAAAGGGGGTTGAGCTAGGGGTGGTAGATTGTGAGAAAGTGATGAGGAATTATATGGGGGAAGATATAAAGTCCTAAAATGTTTTATTAACTTTAAACATGAGAGTAAATTACTTTGAGATCCAATAAAGCTCTGTTCTAAATAGCACTTCAATAGGCCATTTTGACTGTGTCAGCAGATTTAGGCAAAACTTTTGACTTACTATTTCAGAAGTGAATTTTGCCTTTTCTTGTACCTGCCCCCCCCCAATAAAATAAAATAAAATCTCACAATTCTGAGAGGTTGTTTTAAATTTTGGCAGAACACTATAAATTGGTCTTTAAAAAATAAACAGGAAGGAGAGGTTCAACTTAGAAGTTATTTTTATTTAAGGGGCTTTTGCTAAGGCATTGATCGATACAGCATTCTGCACAACGGGGAAGGCAAAAGGAAAAATAGCTGCGTACACCTGTCGCAGCTGCACAGTCATGATTTGGGGAAAGGAGACAAATGTTAGCGATTATAGGGGTTGTATCATACATACGAGGAAATGACTTCATTAATTCAAATACAGGAGTCTTCCATCTTCAAAGATTGAGTTAAACTCCCTGTACTCAAAGTTAAGAATTTGGTAAAGCTTACAATCTCTGATACAGAAATGCAGTATAACCACAGATTCGATATTTCTTCCTTTTTCAGTTATAGATGCAGCAACTTGCAATATCTCCCTGAAACAGGAAGCAGGAAGAATAGTATTGAAAAGTAATATCGTTATATACCTTTACCCATCAAAGAGGCTTCATTCCACGAGTCTGTCTCCCGTGCCTAAATCTTGCATCAAACATTGGATAAACCAAAGTGTGTAGGAAGAGATGTGATTCTTGCAGTCATTCTCTTTGCCATGGGAGTGCCAAGGTTCAAGTATATCTTCTTTAGGAGCTTTGTTGGGTCCAGTGGAGCATTTCAGGTTGTGTTCCTCTTCCTTCTGATCCCATGCTGCTTCACTAAGGACTACAGAGCAACCCCTATGCTCCCCAATGTTTCTTTCCTCTGGGCCTGGAATGCCCCAACTGAGCCTTGTCCTAAGAAGTTTCATGTGTCGATAGATTTGAGCCTCTTCTCTTTAATAGGAAACCCCCAAAAAGATGCTGTAGGACAACCGGTCATATTATTTTATGTTGATAGACTTGGCTATTATCCTCATATAGATAAGAATGGCAAAAAAGAGCACGGAGGAATCCCCCAGATAGGTGACACACAATTGCATCTGGCTAAAGCTAAGAAAGACATTGAGTTTTACATACCAAAGGACCAGCCCGGCTTGGCCATCATTGATTGGGAAGAATGGAGGCCTATCTGGGCAAGAAACTGGAAACCTAAAGATATTTACAAGAATGAGTCTATTCTGCTGGTTCAGCGACACAATCCAGCATTTACTCTCGAAGAAGCCACCGATAAAGCCAAAGAAGAGTTTGAAAAAGAAGGAAGGAAATTCATGGTACAGACTTTGAATTTGGGAAAAAAACTTCGACCGAAATACTTATGGGGTTTTTATCTTTTTCCTGATTGTTACAATCATCAATATACTAAACCCAATTACACTGGGGTGTGCTTTGATATAGAAAAGAAAAGAAATGATGAACTCAACTGGTTGTGGAATGAAAGCACTGCCCTTTTCCCATCCATTTATTTGAATACCCACTTAATTAATTCTCCTAAGACTGCACCCTTTGTCCGGAACCGTGTTAAGGAAGCCATTCGGGTTTCTGTAGTACCCAATGAAAAAAGCCCACTTCCGATTTTTATATATACTCGCCCAGTTTTTACTGATGATTCTTCAAAATACCTATCTCAGGTAAGCAAATCAAGGCATGAGGACTATGAAATAGAGCCCACAAATAGAGTGTGATGGAATTTAACATCATTAAAACATTTTTTAATGAGAATTTGAGCTAAACTGACAATGATATGCCGGAAGCAAAATATCAAATGCTCTGGAGAATAAAAGTTTTGCAGCTTAACATCATTTTTGAAGGGAATGAAACTTAGCTTTTAATATCCTTTAGGAATATGCACATATATAGTTCTGCATTATCACATGCATGTAAAATAAGAATACATTTCATTTTAATGCAAGCATCTTAGCAATCATGGGAGATTAGGTAGTATAGGCCATATATTTTCTCAGTTTTTTTTTTCTTTCTTTCATGGGCCTGCTCTGCTGTCAATAGAAGTAACTAAAAATAATAGAATACCTGTATTTTTTAATAGTAGGGTAGTAGTAGTGTGAAAGATGGAACTATATAGTGGGGAAAACAAAAGAAAAATTGTATTTCATAATACATGGAAATTATGTAAAATTTAAATTATTATTGTTGGGTCATCATTCTTAACTTTGGTGTTATTATCCTACGTATAACACTTTTATTTTATTATGCACATCTGCTAACTTTTTCTGTCTCATTTGCCAGGAGGACCTTATACATACACTTGGTGAAACCATTTCTCTAGGTGCCTCTGGACTTATAATCTGGGGGAGCCTCAATTTAAGCCACAGTGTGGTAAGTTGAATTGATAAGACATAGATGCAAACATTTCTACTTTTAATGTTTTTGAGGATTGTTGAGGTATTAAGTAATAAAATGAGCACTATACTTGGCACACAGTAGGAGGTGCTTAATACTGGCTGACTAAATCATACTACCATTGTGCGGTTATTTTGGGGAGCAGAAAATATTGTACTTGTTTTTCAGTGAGAAAACAGAAATTCAGTGAGACTAATTGAAGTTCTCTAGGACTACAGTCCCAGTCTTCAGACAGTGTTTGGTGTGTGTGTGTTTTTTTTCTTTTCTATTACACCATGCTATAGCTCTTTTCAAAAGAATGAATGCATTTATTCATTCTTTCACTCATTCAACGACTCTTCATTAAGCACTGCTTTATCCACTTAGTCATTTAGTGATTTGGTGACAGTTTTATTGCAATGGTCAGCAAGCAATGTCCATAGGCCAAATCTGGCCTACTGCTTGCTTCTTCCTGTACATGAGCTAAGAGTGATTATTTTTTTAAGTATATTTTATTGATTTTTCACAGAGAAGAAGGGAGAGAGATAGAGAGTTAGAAACATCGATGAGAGAGAAACATCGATCAGCTGCCTCCTGCACATCTCCCACTGGGGATGTGCCTGCAACCCAGGTACATGCCCTTGACCGGAATCGAACCTGGGACCTCTCAGTCCACAGGCCGACGCTCTATCCACTGAGCCAAACCAGTTTCGGCTAGTTGTGTATTTTTGAAGTGGTTGTGCGAGGCAGCAATTTCCGGTGTTTACCTTTGCCGCCATCTTGGTTTTTCAAGTCTCTCCTATGTTTTTAAAAAGACAGTGTCCCAGTTTTAGAATGCACTAATATCAAGAGGAATAATTTAATTCCTCATCACTCATACTCGGCGAAATAAGTATATTTGGAAAAGAGTTGTTATAATGCATCCATAACCCGAGCTATACATAACATTTAATGTAAAGAATACTTAGTTGCACCTTTGTAGTTGTTTTGACCTAGCAATTAAGAAGTCCCTCTCTCCAATGCTGTTTAAACTTATCTGACAAGTTTTAATAAGTGGTACTTATTACATTGATTTATAATTTCTTGAAGGCTAACTAATAATATGCTGGGCCCTGGGTTAAACACTTTTATACACCTCATCTCTTTTTTATCTTGGGGTAGATGCTATGATTATTCTTATTTTACAGATGATGAAGCTAAAGCACAGCCAGGTTAATTCATTTGCCCAAGGTCACCCCGATAGGAAACTAAGTTCACTGGGAGTCCAATCCAATCAGGGAAGACGGGCTCCAGAGCAGATTCTGCCCCCCCCCCCACTAGTTTATAAATTATTAAAGAAGACCAAGGCTAAGGTATGTTAAGCCTCAATCAGTCAATTATTTCAGTGGCATGAAATAACATGTGAAACTTATAAATGTTAACAAAAACCAGAATAATTTTGTTAGTCAAGGTAAAGAAGATACAATAATTCTTGATGCTTGCTGGGTCTGTTTTTTCATGTTTCCTTAGCAATTTCCTATTGCAGTGAATAAATTCACATATGAACTAAGTTGGATTTTGATATGCTGACCTTCTTATAATTTTACAGGACACCTGCAAAAAACTACACGATTACATGGTTACAACAATGAATCCTTACATAATCAATATCACCCTAGCAGCTCTAATGTGTAGCCAGGTGTTTTGTCAGGAGCAAGGTATGTGCACAAGGAAAGATGCAGATTCCAGTGAATATCTCCATCTGAACTCAAAGAATTTCATTATTGGAAGTTTCGGAAATGGAACATTTGGAATAGTAGGGACACCCACGATGGATGACCTGAAACAGTTTGCTGAACATTTTCAATGCAGCTGCTATTCCAACACCGACTGTGAGAAGGAAGTTAATTTCACACAAACAATTACTGTCGATGTATGTATGATAGAAGATGTTTGTATAAAAGCCATTGTAAAGTCGAAAAATGAAATATTCCATTCAAGTGCAAGTTTAGTGCTCTTTTTATTATTTTTAATTGTTTTGGAAAACGAATACTCTGGCATGCCAATAAGACTTTGAAGGTATCAGAGAAGAGTTTTGAGAGTGGCATGGAAGAGATCATAGGTTTATGGCTTTGAAGATGAGTAACAGTGAGGTGTGTGGGAACATGAGACAGAAGGAACTTCAGGAGGAACATTGAGTGTGGTGTTGACAGTGGTGTACAGAAGATCATGGCCAAATGATGACTTTACAATAAAGGCACTCTCAAACCTCTTGACCTGCTCTATTTTTTTCCATTCACACATATCATAACATTTTACCCCCCACCAACTCTGTAATGTGAGCATCATGAGGACAGGTTTAGGTCTGTCTGACTTGCTGCTATATCCACAGTGTGATGAACAATATCTGGGTCTTAGTAGGTGTCCACTAAATTTTTGTTGAACAAATGAAATCCAATGGGGAACGACTAGAGAATTTTAAGAGTGGGAGTTGTCATGACCACTCTTCACAATTTGGGTCCTCTTGGACCAATGCTGCCCTTTTCCTTAGCTCTGTTCTTCATTCTCCACTCCAATTATGATTCTACTGTCAAAGCCATCTTTGCATAAGAAAGCCATGAAGCCCTAACCAGTTTGCTCAGTGGATAGAGCGTCAGCCTGTGGGACTGAAGAGTCCCAGGTTTGATTCCGGTCAAGGGCATGTACCTTGGTTGCGGGCACATCCCCTGTAGGAGGTGTGCAGGAGGCAGCTGATCGATGTTCTTCTCTCATGGATGTTTCTAACTCTCTATCCCTCTCCCTTCCTCTCTGTAAAAAATCAATAAAATATATTTTTTTAAAAAGCCATGAAAAGGGACAATTTGACATTGACCTGAAAAGGACACTTTATATGGACTAGTTTACTTAGAATTTATTATTGGTTGTCAGATGATCAGGATTCAGAACAAACAGAGGCAGCAAGGCAAATTGGAAAGAGCATGAATTGGACAGTTATAAAAACAAATCCCAGCTTCCAACATTTCTAGCTAAAAGAGCCTGAGAGAATTAGTTAACCTGACTCAGCTTCCATCTGACAAAATGACAATGATATATACTTTTTAGGGTTCTTGAGAGGATTAAGTAGCATCATACATGGAAAGCATTTGGCCTTAGAAATAACTCAATAAGTGTCTGTGGGAAAGAGATGGATACATTTTTATTGCATACACAGAGGTGCTTCTATGGCTGTTGTAAGATGGAATGCCAAAACAGTAGACTTCTGCCATGCAGACTTGGCCATGAACCCAGTAAGATACCACTAAATAGTAAAAGACACTCAGCAGGAATAGTTGATATAATACATAACTGATTTGATTAGATTTGTAAAAGCAAAGTTGTATTTCTATTTAGATCAAATATTTTTGTCAGGGATCATGCTTATAGCTCAGGCACAAAGAAGATAATATAGTACCCCAGCTCTTCAGGAGGGTGTATGATGCTGGAGATAATGGACACATAAACAGAACTTGCCCATAGTGTGTGCTATATACATAAGGTGTAAACATTAAAGAGCTCTAAGAGCACAGGCTCATCCACTTGATCCACACAAAATACTAAAGAACGACTGTCCACTTTTCATCAAACCTAGCGTTAGATATTAATGAAGGAAAGGAGCAAAGGGAGACATCATTAAGCATAATCAACTAGGGAGCATCAGCCTATTTCATCAGCATCACACACCCCGGGGGACGGCAGCATTGCCCTGCCAAGGGGGTGTACACCCCTCTCTTCCCCCATGTAGGGAGCACCCTGCCCTTCCATACCAGATTGTGAGGGGAGCAGGAGAAGGTAAGCAAAATGATGTCGGGGGAGGTGCTCCTATGAGACATGTGCAATAGGAGTCAAGATGATGACTATAGAGGCCCATCAGTGTCTCCCGGGGAAAGAATGGATTGGTTAGAAGGTGGACCCAGTACAGGCCTGTGGATGCTTGGGAAATTGATTGCTTATTTTAAAAAAGCCGCTGGTCCTTTCCAACACCGAGATAATTTACTCCCAGCTAAGAAAGTCATTCTCTGTCTCCCCCAGTAATACACCCTTGCCCAGTAACACGTACTCACCCCATTCCTTCACATGTTCTCTCTATAGCAACCAAAAGTCTAGCAGCCATCTGGGACCCCACCCCCGCCCCTACTCCCACGACAGACTGCCCAGGCTCCAAAGGACTAAGCTTTATTATGAAACAGAAACTCTAGTCACTGGCCTTTGTTTTGCCTCGATGAAGACAAATTGGATTCCTTCCATGACGGGGCAGACAGAGAGTGGGCATTGGAAACGCAGGGGCAGCCTTCTATTTCCATGTCACCGTGCCTTCCTCACTGAAAGGGTTAAAGAGAATAAAAGAGGACAGAGAAAACTTATTGTGCTTAGCAGATATCTTGCAGAAAGCTTGCGACCTTGAGCACCGCATAGCCTAGATAACGACTAGGTGTGAACTGCTGGGAGGAACCAAGGATGGGCTGGACCCTTACATCAGCAGGTCTGTTTGCAACCAACAGAAATTAATAAAAACTTGCCTCTCCCTTCAGTCTCCACTGATTCCTTTTTCGGACTCAGCCCACTTGCACCCAGGTGCCAGAAATAAAAGTTATTTTGATATATTATGGCCTCATGTCATAGGTGCATGACCCCGGCCCACTCCGAACCTTTTACTCATGATCCCATGAAAGAACACGATTTCCACCAGCAGCACTAGCATAAAAATGCACAGGTTTAACCGTTCACTTGTATCCCCATTTCCTTATGAAGGTTCTCATGTCTCATAAAACATCCTATATAATAAAGACATAATATGCAAACTGACCATCATGCCTTCACACAAGATGGCCACCACAAGATGGCCAGCAGGGAAGGGCAGTTGTGGGCAATCAGGCCAGCAGGGGAGGGCAGTTGAGGGGGGACCAGGCTGGCAGTGGGGGTAGTTAGGGGAACCAGGCCAGCAGGGGAGGGCAGTTGGGGGGACCAGGCCAGCAAGGGGGGGGGCAGTTGGGGGCAACTGGGTCTGCAGGGGAGGGAGGGCAGTTGGGGGGACCAGACCAGCAAGGGGGGAGGGTAGTTGGGGGTGACCGGGCCAGCAGGGGAGGGCAGTTGGGGGTGATTGGGCTGGCAGGGTAGCATTTAGGCATCAATCAGGCTGGCAGGGGAGTGGTTAGGGGGTGATCAGGCTGGCAGGCAGATGAGTGGTTGGGAGCCAGCAGTATCGGGTTGTGAGAGGGATGTCTGATTGGAAAGGGTGCAGGCTGGGCTGAGGGACCCCACCACCACCACCACCGCCAGTGCATGAATTTTGTGCACTGGACCTCTAGTATATTAATAAATTTGTATACTCTTCTCCTCTTGATCTATCTTTATCAGTTTAAATTTCATATCCAGCCAGGAACTCAAAGAGGTTGGAGTCAAACTTTTTTCTCTCCCCAAGGCCTGGACCAGCTGAAAATACTCCAACTAGCCCATCGTAAACTCTCCAATCTGCTCTGCCTTACCTTTCCCCAAAAACACCCTACTAAGGGTTGCTGGCTCCCCCATCCCTTTGGCTTCTGCCTCCTGTCCCAAACCTGGTGTTCCTCATGTGGCCCTCCTTGTCATCACTCAGTCACCTTGATAAATGTAGACTCTGGCTCAGAACAAAGGGGGAAGCAGAAATGCTTTTCTCTTTACCATTGTTTCTCACCATGAGTCCTTCTGTAGTGAATTCAGAGCTGGACATGTTAGCTGAAATTAACAAGATGACCATTTTAAAGTGCACGTTTTTAGACTAACTCTGAAGATAGCATCTCTCATTGAAGGGTCATTGTTGGGAAGACCTTTTGAATTACTGCACCTCATGAGTGACAGTTTCCTTTGAATCTGACAAATAGTAATATCTCAACCCTGGATTCAGGATTCATATTTCAAAACTCAGCAGCTTGCTTACCAGTGTTCCCCAACTTAGAATATTGGGACTTACATTATCTGTTTTACTTGTGAAACTGCCAGGATTGTTTCAACACAATCATTACACACAAGATACTGACATGTTCATGACACTAAAATTTGACATGGAGTGGTTAATAATTGGAATGCAGAAAGCCATCAACAAAATCCATCAACTTGAGAACCTGGTGTTCCTCTTTTCTCCTGTTTGCAGTCATGGAGGGAAGGAAGCAGAGAGTGGGTGGGAGAGAAAAAAACAAGAGGGAAGAGATGAAGGAAAAGAACTGAAATTCATTGTTCTCTCTGATTCTATGGAGGCATCTAATTACAGGATCGAAATTCTTTTCAGTGATGCAGACACAATTATCCTTCAACTCCCTGCAAAAGTCTAGAGTGTTGGTACTTGAATGCCTTATCTACCTGCTGTTAAAATATTTTAACTTCTAGGGTTGAAAGTCTTTTTAAAAGAAAGGGCTTATTAGGCTATTCCGGGGGGGGGGGGGGCGGGGAAGACTGGTCTTGGGGCATGGAGTCTAGACTCCCAGCAGCACAGCTAGTTAGAAAAGACAGCATGTGTTTGTCCTGGAGATTTGCAAGGTTTTTTTAAATACAGGATGTGGTGGGGGTAGTAAGACATTCTGAAAGGATCTCCATTAGCTATAGACAAAGGGAATGGAAAAAGGTGAAGAGGGGCCACCAAATGGTGTAGGTGCAGCTGGGTCTCAAGGAAGAAGTGTCCGCTCCTATGGATTCACTGTGGGCAGCAGATTGGAAAACTTATGTGTAAACTAGAGGCCCAGTGCATGGATTTGTGCATGGGTGGAGTCTGGCTAACCTGCCCCCCTCTGGGCCAATCAGGCTGGGCCGGCTAGGGGGAGGGGCCGGCTAAGGGAGGGACTGCAGGCTGGCTGGCCCTGCCCCCTGGTAGAACTCCTGGTCGAACTCCCAGTTGATGGGACGATTTGCATATTAGCCTTTTATTAGAAGCAAAGACTCAGGGTTCTATGGTATCTGGCTATTCTCTCCTTGGGTAATCATGGACATAGCTACTGGAAATGAATTCTAAATTCCAACAGATGTAAAGAAATGTGAGCAGTTTTTTTGTATGTTTTTTTTTTTTTTTTCCAGAGCTGATCCACAGGCTAACTGTGCTGTCTCTTTCTCTCACTCTCTGGCTGTTATACTCTTAATGTAGAATATCTCAGAACTCTTACTTTTCCCTACACCTTCTATTCCCCTGGCCTCAGACTTCCTTTTAGAACCCCAACTATGAAGCCACAAGGCAGTGGTACTGTTGGGATGTGCCAAACCCATTAATCTGCTCTGCTCTCACAGGTTAGGGTACAGTGAGAGTCACTACGATCCTACATTTTCTGTGAGGAACAAGGAAAATGTTTTATCTGTTACAGAACATAATTATTTTCTTCTTTTTCTTTCTTCCTTCCTTCCTTTCTTTTTCTTTTTTTTTTTTCATTGTTAATCCTCACCTGAGGATATTTTCCATTGATTTTTAGAAAGAGTTGAAGAGAGAGGGAAAGACAGAGAGAAATATCAATGAGAGAAACACATCAATTGGTTGCCTCCTGCACAAACCCAGACAAGGACCCGAACTGGAGAGGAGCCTGCAACCCAGGCATGTGCCCTTGACCGGAATCGAACCTGGGACCCTTTGGTCCCCAGGTTGATGCTCTATCTGCTGAGCCAAACTGGTGAGGGCCAGAACATATTTCTTTATGTTTAAACTATCTATATACACTGAGTGGCCAGATTATTATGACCTCCCCATCAGTACTTTGTTGGGCCACCTTTTGCCTTCAATACTGCGGTGATTCTTCTTGGCATTGACTCCACGAGATGTTGAAAGGTGATGCAAGGAATCTGACACCATGCCTGATGAATAGCACTGTCCAGTTCTGTGAAATTTGATGGTTGTGGAACCAGCGGCCTGATGGCTTTTTAACTTCGTCCCACAAATGCTCAATTGGATTGAGATCTGGTGATTGTGGGGACCACCTAAGCAAGGTAAAGTCTCCCTCATGAATCCAGTGGTTTCATGTTCTTGAAACCACTCCTGCACAATATGAGTACTGTGGCATGGAGCATTGTCTTGTTGGAAGAAGCCATCTCCATTGGGATACGCCATCAACATGATAGGATGAACTTGATCAGCAATGATACTTAGGTATGTTGTGCTATTCAGATGTTGTTCCACATGAATTAAAGGGCCCATGCCAGGAAAACATGCCCCAAACCATAACACTGTCCCCACCATCTTGAAGGGTTGTACTCATGCTGTGGGGTGCATGCTTTCATGCTGTTTCCACCAAATTCTCACTCTGCCATCTGCATGATGCAACTGGAAACGTGATTCATCAGACCACATGACTTTTTTCCAATACTCGACTGTCCAATCCTTGTGTTCCTGTGCTTGGGTAACTGTTGTGGTAAACAACCTGCTTCCCTATTTATAATGGTCTGGCCCTCTAGCAATTTCAGTGCGAAATTATAGCTAATTTGCCTACAAAGGTCAGGTGGTCATAATAATCTGGCCACTCAGTGTATATAAAAGGCTAATATGCAAAGTGTCCCCTTGGGAGTTCGACTGGGAGACTGGGCATTCTATTGCTCGCTATGCTGGGTGCTGACCACCAGGGGACAGCATGGAGTGAAGGAAGGCCCTGGCCAGCAGCCGGAAGACCCCCATCTACCCTGATCACCGACCAGGCCTAGGCACCCTACCTGTGCACCAATTTCATGCACCGGGCCTTTAGTATTCTTATACAAGTCATTGCTACTTGTGGTAAATAATACACAACTACACAGTGGAAAACTAATGTCCTCTTCTCTCCTCCCTCTCCTAGTGATTCCTCCTGGCTATAACTTCCTGTATACAAATCCAGAAATGTCCTAGGAATGTGGAAGCAAATATGTGTGCATATTGTTAAAAGATTAACTGAGGCAGCCTGGCCGGCATGGTTGAGCATTGATTTATGAACCAGGAGGTCATGGTTCGATTCCTGATCAGGGTACGTGCCCGGGTTGCAGGCTTGATCCCCTGTGGGGGTTGTGCAGGAGGCAGCTGATCAATGATTCTCTCTCATCATT
Organism: Myotis daubentonii; assembly: GCF_963259705.1. NCBI lineage: Eukaryota > Metazoa > Chordata > Mammalia > Chiroptera > Vespertilionidae > Myotis > Myotis daubentonii. The sequence continues at coordinate 18,998,465 of NC_081849.1, forward strand.
GATATTTATATCTCTCTCTCTTTCTCCCTTCCTCTCTCTGAAATCAATAAAATCCTATCTAATAATAGACAAAGATGGTAACTGATCGTACCTTCACTATGCCTCCCATTGGCTAATCAGCGTGATATGCAAATTAGCTGCCAACAAAGATGGTGGCTAATTTGCATACTGCAGGCAGGGCGGGACAGCACGAGCTGCCATCTGGGCCCTGTGTGCAGCCCTGCCCCCAGCCGATACCCCCGTGTGCCACCTAAGCCCTGCACTGCCTAAGGCCCGCCCCCAGCCGGGACCCCATGGTGATTAGAGAGCAGGAAAGTGCCACCCACAGGGAGCACCCAGCAGGGCCTGACTCCAGGTGCCCTGGTGATCCAGCGATTGGTGAGCAGGAAAGTGCGGCCTGTAGGCAGCACCCAGCAAGGCCTGCTCTTGGGTCACCATGGTGATCCCAGAGCAGGAAAGAGTGGCCTGCAGGCAGCCCCCGTGTGCACCTGCACCTGGGTCACTGGCGGCGATCCCAGAGCAGGAAAGGGCGGCCTGCAGGCAGCACCCCAACCTGGCCACAGCTCAAGGGAGAGTACGATACGCAGTGGAGGCCAGGAGCCTGAGAGATCAACAGAGAGGGGCGCCTGCTCCAAGCCTCCAAGGTGTGGCTGGGGGCAGGCCCCCAGCAGACAGACACACACACACACACACACACACACACACACACACACATGGGATGCCTGCTCCAAGCCTCTGCTGCCAGGCTGTGGCATCCACTGAGGGCTCCCAGACTGAGGGGCAGGCTGGGCTGAGGGAACTCCACCCCCCAGTGCATGAATTTCATGCACGAGATCTCTAGTATATATATGAGATAAAATGAGGCATATTAAAGAGTTTATTTGAGCAAAAATTGATTAAAACTGAGCAGTATCAAATCAGAAGTGGTTGGAAGCATCCTATCAGTAACAGCCAAACTTATGTAGAGAAAGTGGGGAAGCAAAGAAAAGAAAGTATTGGATTGGCTGTAGCGTGAAACCTTCCCGTCTGTTTGTGATTGGTTGTCCTTAGCATTTGAATTTTGTGACTCTGAGGCTTAGATTCTGGTTTGCTTATATGGGCTGCCATGGCATCAGAGCTACATCAGTCTAATAGCCACCTCATTTAACAATGTATGTAACACCAATTGGGCTACAGTGCCTATACGTGTCTATACTATACAATACACCCAACATATATTGTATATTGTATATGTTGGGTGTCTGTCCATATCAATGTATTTTGTAGTGATTACATTGTACGCCACTATAGTTCTACATGACAAAATCTTTAAGAAAGTTCTTATTAATGCACATTTCATTTTCTGGAGATTTTTCTCCTCTATAATGTTGTAGTTAGCGCATATATATTGCCAGGATGAAATAGAATTGCTAAAGCAAAGGGAGCCCTAGCCGGCTTGGCTCAGTGGATAAAGCATTGGCCTGTGGACTGAAGGGTCCCAGGTTTGATTCCAGCGAAGGGAACATGCCTGGGTTGCAGGCTCAATTCCCAGTAGGGGGCGTGCAGGAGGCAGCTGATCAATGATTCTCTCTCATCTTTGATGTTTCTATCTCTCTCCTCCCTTCCTCTCTGAAACCAATAAAATAAATAAATAAAGCAAAGGGAATATATATTTCAATTTAGATAGACATTGAAAAATTATCTTTTTAAAAAGTTGTAATAGTGAATATGAGAGACAGTTTCTTTACCAACACTGGGTGTTATATTTGGTAATTATTGCTCATCCATCGGTAAAAGTTGCATTTCATTTTAAGAACTTGGTTCTTTAATAAAGTTGACTTTTTGTTTTCATAGTTTGTTAAGGGTATTCTTTTTTTTTCTTGCCAAGATTTTTTCTTAAGAGTAAATCTTGTTTTGTTTCTAATTTATACCTAAATTCTATTTTTAGGAGATTGTGGCCAGTTCTAAAAATTAAGATACATCTTTGCAGATATCAACAAATCATAATATTAAACAGGAAACAAAAGACCTAGTTTTAAAATAATGTTTTATTTCTTCTGCCTATGTATTTCTTATGTGGCATTCAATTTTCATTATTGTTTTTTCAGTATATTTTTAAAGTATATCAATCACTAGAAGCTACAAATTCATTTATCCACTGAATCTTATTGTTTTCATACAGCCATAGAGCCTCATAAAGTTTTGGCAGAAAACTCTTTTATAAGGAGTGTATTTTAAATAAAATTCTAGTACTTTTTCATGGGAAGACTATTTCTTAGTGATAGAGTATAGGGAAAGAACAAGCCAATCCACTTCAGCCATTTGCAAAGTTGTTGACTTTGCACTAGTTACTTATCTCTCTGGGTTTGTTTCTTCAACTATGGACAGCCAACTCTTGAGGAAATTAGAGAAAATAAACAAAATTACATAGCACAGTGCTTGTTATAAAAATGGTGAGCATTACACAATGATCATTATTTATTTAAAGACTTTACTACTTTTCAGTTTTTTCTCTATTAGATGACTTAGAGTTTCATGTGGCTTTAAAGGGATAGTTGAGATCTTGCTGGCTGTTGTCAGTTTAGCTTAAATAAACTCATAAAAATTTAAAAAATGCCCAGCTGGTATGGCTCAGTGGTTGAGTGTCGACCTATGAACCAGGAGTTCACAGTTCAATTCCCAGTCAGGGCATATGTCCAAGTTGCAGGCTCAGATTCCCAGTGTGGAGTGTGCAGAGGCAGCTGATCAATGATTCTCTCTCATCATTGGTGTGTCTATCTCTCTTTCCTTTTCCCTTCCTCTCTGAAATCAATAAAAATATAATTTTTAAAAATTTAAAAAATAATAATAGCTAAAACTGGCTTTAATATTTCATTTGTAGGAATAATATATTAAGTACAATGTATTTGTAACTGTTCTTTACTTAAAAGGGAAGGCAAGCAACCTACCGAGACCTCAGGTTTCTTGGGTGTCATCATCCTCACCTGAGAAAGGAGCCTGGGGTGGAGAGCAGGGTTGGGGGACTCGTTTGAGCATGTTATATCTGATGCGCCTGTGGAGTATTCACAGTTGTTGGGTTTTTTTTAATCCTCCCCTGAGGATATTTTTCTATTGATTTTTAGAGAGAGTGGAAGGAAGGAGGAGACACACACAGAGAGAGAAACATCGATGTGAGTGAGACACATCAACCGGTTGCTTCCCAAATGCGCCCCGATCTGGGGCCAGGGATTGAGCCTGCAACTGAGGTAGGTGTCCTTTTCTGGAATCAAACCTGGGACCCTTCCGTCGTCCAAGGGCCGATGCTCTATCCACTAAGCAAACCGGCTACAGCCACAGTTTTTTTTGTTTATTTGTTTGTCTTAAGTCATATGATTTGGAGGCTCAAGGGAGAGAGTAGGGCTGTGTCATTAATAATGAAAAGTAATAGTCAGAAAGACATGGTACACCCAACAGTTTGATAAGATGGTCTCTGGAGCCGAACTACCTGAGTTTGATTTCCAGGTCCATCCTTGCTGACGGTGTGAGCTTGGGCAAGTTACATAATTTCTCTGTGCCTTCGTTTCCTCATCTGTAGGTGTAATTTTAGCAGTTCTTCACATCCTATATAATAAAGAGGTAATATGCAAATTAACCCCGCTTCTGCTGGGGTTTCTACGCCCCGCATGTGCGCTGTGGGGGCGGGGCCTGGCGGCTGCTCCGAGCAACCTGGAGGCAGAGCATCCAAGCAGCACTCCAGGACTTGGGGCCCTCCCGTGGTGTGCCGGCCACACAGGGCGGGACTCAGGGCGGTCCCATGGCACAGGAGGGGGGGGGGGGCGAGAGATGGGGAGGAAAGGGGTCCCAGGTCTCACGCAATTTCCCGTGATAGGTCACTAGTATCATATATTGGTTTGTTGTACTGTTGTTATTTCAATTTTAGCTCTCATTTATTGTTCAGGGCCCAGACTGTGCTAAGACCTTACAGGCGATTTCTCACTGAATCTCTATGTGTCCCTGTGATGGTGATGCTATTTTTACCTGGATAGTATTTCTTTAGATATTATTACCTAAATAAACTCACACCTCAGGAAGACTGAGCAACTTTTCCGAAATAATCTGCTGGGCAATAACAGGCAGAGCCAGGATGGAAGCTCAAGGCTGAAGGACACCAGGATTCCGAGCCCATGTAGATGGTATTTGAAACGACGAGAGCAGGTGAAACCACGGGAGAGCATGTAAAGGGAGAGAGGAGCCAGGGAACACCGACGTCCTCTGTGGGTGGGGAGGAAGGTGGAGAAAAGCAACTGATAAGAAGATGCCTGCAAGAGGCCAGAGAAGCAGGTCAGCCAAGTCCATTGCAGCTGTGGCCCAGCAAGCAAGGATTTCCTTTTGAATCGGCCCTTATATGACCCCTAATATTGAAATTTTACACTCTAAACTTTCTTTGTGATACCATAACCAAAGAGCTCCTCAGTGTTGATTCCTACACCAGAGGCATCACATTCTCTAATAGATTTAATATATGACAAAGGTACTTAAAACTTGGAGCCTCAGAGTTGCCAGTCTATGTTAGGTCCTTTCCCTAGGCTGTGCCCGGAGAGAGCAGTTATCCTGTCTGCTTCTGTGACCAGGCTCAGTGTTTCCCCCAGGGTCCCTGAGCCTGGATGCACTGCCTTTGCCTGGAGTTCCCTGGGATTTATTCTGTGTACCTGTATTCGTTTCCTAGGACTGCCATACAAAATATCTCAGACTGGTGGCTTGACAACAGAAATGTATTGTCTCAGAGTTCTGAAGGCTAGCGTCCAAGGTCCAGGTCTAGGCAGGATTGGTTTCTTCTGAGGGCCTTAAAGGAAGGGCCTGCTCCAGGCCTCCCTCCTCGGTGTGTAGATGGCTCTCTTCTCCCTGTGTCTCCCACCTGTCCCTGTCCTGGTCCAAATTTCCTCCTCTTAAAAGGATACCAGTCATATTGGATTAGGGCCCACCCTAATGCGCTTATTTTAATTTAATTATGTCTTTAAAGACCCTGTCTCCAAATAAGGTCACATTCTGAAGGATTATGGGTAGGACTTCAACATACAAATTTCAAAGGGACATAATCCGCCCCATAACAATATCAATACCCTGCTGATATTTGCATTCATTGTTAAAGACTTTGACTTCGATGAATCCAGTATGGAAATTCAATACCAGAAACATATTCTTCCCCAACGATTTTGTGGTATCAACCAAAGGAAATACATTTTTGTTTTCCATCCTTCCAGTCAGATCTTTCTTCTTCAATGTATAAGATATTTAATAAAGACGATTACGGCCTTCCCTTGATAAGGAATAAAGATTTACACACAGGCCCTAGTCAGTTTGGCTCAGTGGATAGAGTGTTGGCCTGTGACGCCACCCACTAGCCAGATCAACAAGGACAACCAAACCCCCGACTTGAGGACAGCTGAAATCCCTTGACTGAAGAGGCCAGCAACCTTCTACAGGAACAAGGCTCCTTGTGCACTCCATCACTATGTTTATAGCTATGCTCGCTATCATTGCTTGTCAGTCTTCTTCTGAGTCTTAAACAACCCAATCAGAGAGGTGGCTGCTAATTTTCATGCGCTATCATTTAAAAAAAAAAGGGGGGGGGGAAATTTGCTGGAAGCTGGTCCATCCTTGCTGCTTGACACAGTCGCTGCAGGGAAGAAACATTTGCACAGCATATGTTTCAAGGGACCTGGCATATATGGCATACTGTTCTTAATATGTTTGCTCCCCTTCATGGCGCTATGTGTTTTAACCAAGGTCACCTCTCTGAGAAAGGTTGTTTCCCCAGGTAGGGATTTTTCCCTGAAGTTAGGGAGGGAATAAAACCCCTTAACTAAGTGCCAGGTGGGTAGTTAATCACTTTAACTACGAACAATCACGCTTAAACTACATAATCTTTACTCCCTGGAATGGAGATAAGAAATGCCCTAACCTTTGAAATAGAAATTGATAGGGTTAAAATCAACTGGTATAAATACAGATGCAACAAGACAATAGAAGACCGAACCTGGCTAGGCTGCTGATCAACTGAACGCTGTCTCTGTGTCATTCCTTCTTCGCCGACTCCATCCACAACTTTGGGAACCCCTGGATCTGCTGGGGCTGGACCCCAACAGGCCTGGTGACTGAAGGGTCCCAGGTTTGATTCCTGTCAAAGGCACATGCTTGGGTTTCAGGCTCAATCCCCAGTGTGGGGTGTGCAGGAGGCAGCCCATCAGTGATTCTCTCTCATCATTGTTGTTTCTATCTCTCTCCCTCTCCCTTCCTCTCTGAAGTCAATAAAAATATATTTATTTTTTTAAAAAAGATTTACACTCAGTTTTAAAGTTGAAATCAGTGGGTATAACTGTTTATTTAGAATATTGACTCTTTGGGAAGTAAAAAAAAACATGACTAACATGACCAACATCCATGGGTATTAAGAGCAGTCAGTCACTCTTCCAGGTGCAGTGGGCAGGTGGCAGGTTACAGAGATGGTCCTCACTCAAGGAATTTATTATTTCATGCGATTGTCCTTAACCCTTTGGGCATCATGGAGGCTTTAAGAATCTATAGCTTTTCTTCACAGAGATATTTATATAAGATTATAAGCAAAATTATGTCCACAACTTATTTTGTTGCACTGGGTCAAAATACTTTTTATAATGAATTGTGCCTTTTCCCTGCAAAATTAATTTCAGGCAATGGTCTAAAAAAAAAATAATAGGAAGAAGAAAAAAATCCAAAGTGTACAACTAAAATTTAAAAATATACTTTGGTTTTGTTAAAAAAATAGTGTTCGTAAGAAGACATCTCTCTCTTGGCTGGAATGAGAAGCTGAACTTCCCGAGGGGTCTTTGGCCTCGCAGCACATGCCCTTTGCTGCGGACTTTCTGTTTTAAAGGCACCACATGCTGAAAAGACAGGCTCGCAACAGCATGTTGCAGCAAACGGTATCACTTCGTGTTCACAGATGGCACAGTGGGCTAGTGACCAGGGAACACCAAGGCATTCCAACATGATCTGAATTAGATTCCTGCCCTTTAATTTCCACTGGCTTTGCATCACTGAGTTTCGTCTCCACCGAGGAGATGCTGTTGATGTCAGCAAAGGGAGGATGAAGAAACATGTTTCAATTTTCAGGTTGTCTGAGCAGAAGCACTTTGGAGTTAGGTGGAGTTTCAAGTTCGGCCTATTTCTGTATCACAGATTTGTACAAGTTCATGTTCTGCTTTCATTTCTTGAGGAAACTTTATGAGAAATCCAATGATTTAAGGTCCTGGCATTAATGAAGTTCACCTTGCTGTAGGTTGTGGCGCTTTCAGCATAAAGATACTAGTATACCCCCTAAACAGTGCTGCCAAATGGCATAGGTGTTCTATCTATTCACAAGGTGCCCGAGGAGTTTGGTTTGTAGAAGAGACTTTTCAGCATTTCAAAGATGTTGAATTTGAAATGTCAAATAGGACGTATTATATAAAAATACGTTCTGAAGGCATCAGCCGGCTGCATAAAGAAGCTTGCAATTCTTCCATCTCATGCCTCAAAATATTATTTTTAAAAAGTCAACCATCATAGAGTGATTTCATTTTTTAGAGGCACTTCTTTAGCCTGCCTCCTTTGACTCAAACCGCACACTAACTTGACCATTTTTAAGATACACAATTTTTACCAGTTTTGTTGTTGCTACTTTAAGACCAGGCTGCTGCTTCAGGGCAGACCAAATGCTGGTAAAATCTTGCATTTTCAACTCCCATCTTCTCTTCTTGAAAAGACCTACACTAACATATCCTCGCAACCAGCTATGAGCTGCTACATCTGCATTTTTGGCTTCATGCTCTTCCCCTGGCAAGAACGTTGTTATACAAAAAGCACCGGTCGTTGGTAGTCTATCTCACACAGTGAAAAGCAAAGCCAACAGATACTTGCTGTCTCTCCTTTCTTATTTTCTTTGACCTTCTCTAACTCAAGCAAATCCCAAAGCAAACAAAGACAGATGCTCATCATCATAATGGCAGGACACATACTTAAAAATCCCTGCTAGTGGAAAGTTGTGCTGACAGATTATGATGAAGTGATGCGTGATTGGCGCTTGTCTACAGGAGCAGCCACCATAGACATAAGAATATTGTATTCACCAAGGCGATTTGGGAAAAAGTCACTGCTGGGTATGTGCGTGGGCACCACTGTCTCCGTGTGTGTTCACACGTTTATCCATATGCCTGATTCACACACCTCCCACTGCTGCCTTCCCATAGACCAGTGGTTCTCAACCTTCCTAATGCCGTGACCTTTTAATACAGTTCCTCATGTTGTGGTGACCCCCAATTTCATTGTTACAAATTGAACATAATTAAAGCATAGTGACTAATCACAAAAACAATATGTAATTATATATGTGTTTTCCGATGGTCTTAGGCCACCTATGTGAAAGGGTCATTTGACCCCCAAAGGGGTCGCGACCCACAGGTTGAGAACCGCTGCCGTAGACATCAAGGTAAGAGCCCTGGATAAAGGACAGTATCTCCAACCAAGCCCCAGATCCATTGTTATGATGCGTGAGCCCAGGGCTGGGGGACACACTTTCAGGGTGGCCTTAGAAAAGGCCTCACAAGGATCCAATAAGATAACACTGGCGCTGCAACCTGAAGCTTGAGCAAAGGTTGATTGGTTTGAGAA